>NC_034190.2:27011073-27016073 GCF_002021735.2 Oncorhynchus kisutch
GTAGATTTGGCCTTGTGTTTTAGGTTATTGTCCAGGTAAAAGGTAAATTCATCTCCCAGTGTCTGGTAGAAAGCAGATTAAACCAGCTTTTCTACTAGGATTTTGCCTATGCTTAGCTCCATTCTGTTTCTTTTTTATCCTGAAAAACTCCCCAGTCCTTAACGATCACAAGCATACCCATAACCAATGTTCCCTCAAATTTCTTCCGGCACTAAGCAAATTTCCGGTCAGCTGAGAGCAAACTTGAACATTGTTAATATTTGGGGGAACTTCCAGTGCGTGTTTACTGTGAACACTGAGGCTGTACCCGCTTTAAGTTACAGTTTTCACAGTGGCCAAGTAGGCTACTGTGGCTATTTGATCCAGATGTAGGCATACCAGAGTGGCCTACTATCAAAAACAATGGAGAAAATGCATCCCCTAGCATTTTAACATAGAAATAGCTGTTCTATCAGTCAGCCTACAGTAGCAGCCAGTGTGTGGTGTTCAATGTAGGCCTACATTGTATGAGACTTTTGAAAATAAAAACATGCAGGGCTTTACATTAACCTGTTTATCCAAATGTCCTTCAGAGAAGGAGGTGACTGAAAATGCTGTTGTAAAAAAAACACTTTACAAAATAAAATGCATTATCATTCTCAAACCATTATTACATATATTCATACAAATGATGCTACCCTCTGCCAATTGGCTACTTAGGTTATTCAAGCCTGTCTCAAAATACAACACTGCCTCTTTAAGACAAAACAAGCTCTGACTTTCTTTTCTAAGATGTCTGGAAATGTACACCTTTTGTGCTCTTGTAGGAAGCAATCCCTCCCGTATTGCTGAATACAAATTATCTATAACTGGCCAATAACTTACTAGAAAAGGATATGAACAAAACGTGCACATATGGCTACATGCAGCTCTCGCATGGATCTCAAAACAATCACATCTACTCATGACCCCTCATGCAGTCCACTTCAAAGTAAATGGAACAGATCTACATATGGCAATGGTCTATTTACATATAGGCCTACTGCAGCTCTGATTGTTTATGCCGCACAGGTCTGTGTAGAGTAGGGGCAGAGTAGTGCTGCCAATGCATTAGAATCCTACTCCGATGCGTTCTGTCCTACTCCGATGCGTTCTGTCCTACTCCGATGCGTTCTGTCCTACTCCGATGCGTTCTGTATGTTACATTGAAAGCAGCTAATGTTGCGTTGATTCAATCACAATTGCCACAGTAAATGGAAACGTTGACTTTGTTAACAGGAAAAATAGAAGAGTAGTGACTAACTTTTTCTGAGTCAAGATCACTTTCTCAATCAAAATGCAAGCCGAGATCTACGGCTCAGATTTGTTTTAGCATGACTTAAAAAAAACATAAGCCTAAACAACATGAACCAATTAAAACAGTACTGTAGCAATGAGGTTTGTGCAGTAAGCTAAAGGCCCAATACATTATCACTGCGTATTAGCTTTGCTTGAATTGCCCTGCATGGCAGTCCTGGGGATCTGCTTGGCAGTCTAGCGGCTACTGCACGCCCGCAGTTTAGAGGGACCGTTGTCCATAACATGTTGCAGCCACCATCATGCTTGAAAATATGGAGAGTGGTATTAATTCATGTGTTGTATTGCATTTGCCCCAAACATAACACTTTGTATTCAGGTTAAAAAGTTGATTCCTTTGTCACATTTTTTGCAGTATTACTTTAGCGCCTTGTTGCAAACAGGATGCGTGTTTCAAATATTTTTTGCGGTACAGCTTTCCTTCTTTTCACTTTGTGTAACGGTTTTCTTCCTGGGAAGGAGAGGAGGACCAAAATGCAGCGTGGTTATTTATGAACATCTTTAATGAAAGATGAAAACGTGAACACTACACAAAATAAGAAAACTTGGAAAAACCGAAACAGTCCTTACTGGTACAAAACACAGAGACAGGAACAATCACCCACGAAATACCTAAAGAATATGGCTGCCTAAATATGGTTCCCAATCAGAGACAACAATAAACACCTGCCTCTGATTGAGAACCACTCCAGGCAACCATAGACTTACCTAGAACACTCAACTGAACACAACCCCATAGACTACAAAACCCCTAGACAAAACAAGACACATAAATCACCCATGTCACACCCTGGCCTAACCAACATAATAAGGAAAACACAGAATACTAAGGCCAGGGCGTGAAACTTTGTCATTTAGTTTAGTACTGTATTGTGGAGTGACTACGATGTTGTTGATCCATCCTTAGTTTTCTCCTGTCGCCGCCATTAAACTCTGTAACTGCTTTAAAGTCACCATTGGTCTCATGGTGAAATCCCTGAGCGGTTTCCTTCCTCTCTGGCAACTGAGTTAGGAAGGACACCTGTGTTGTTGTAGTGACTGGGTGTATTGATACACCATCCAAAGTGTAATTAATAACTTCACCATGCTCAAAGGGATAGCTAATATCTTTTCTTTTTACCCATCTACCAATACAGCAGGTGCCCTTATTTGTGAGTTGAAAGTATGTTTGAAATTCACTGTCCATGTATAGTTGAAGTCGGAAGTTAGGCTTAGGAAAATACATTTAAACTCAGTTTTTCACCATTCCTTACATTTAATTCAAGTAAAATTCTCTGTCTTAGGGCAGGTAGGATCACCACTTTATTTTAAGAACGTGAAATGTCCGAATAATAGTAGAGCAATGTCACGGCTGTTCAAAGGAGAGGACCAAGGTGCAGCGTGGTAGGCGTAAATTTTCTTTATTTTAATCAAAATGATGCCAAACAAAACATTAAACACAACAAAAACAAACAGTGAAGCTCAAAAGCAAAGTGCTCTAAATAGAGTCAACCTCCCACAAACACAGATGGGGAAAAAGGGTACCTAAGTATGGTTCCCAATCAGAGACAATGATAGACAGCTATCCCTGATTGAGAACCATACCCGGTGAACCACAAAGAAATAGAAAACATAGAACACAAAACATAGAATGCCCACCCCAACTCACGCCGTGACCCCCAAAAAAATTGAGACATAAAAAGGATCTCTAAGGTCAGGGTGTGACAAGAGAATAAGAGAACTCTTATTTCTTTCATCACATTCCCAGTGGGTCAGAAGTTTACATACACTCAATTAGTATTTGGTAGCATTGCCTTTAAATTGTTTAACTTGGATCAAACATTTCGGGTAGCCTTCCACAAGCTTCCCACAATAAGTTGGGTGAATTTTGGCCCATTCCTCCTGACAGAGCCGGTGTAACTGACTTTTTAGTTCTGTACACAAATGTTCTATGGGATTGAGGTCAGGGCTTTGTGATGGCCACTCCAATACCTTGACTTTGGTGTCCTTAAGCCATTTTGCCACAACTTTGGAAGTAGACTTGGGGTTATTGTCCATTTGGAAGACCCATTTGCGACCAAGCTTTAACTTCCTGACTGACTGGAAGCAACATCTGGAGATGTTGCTTCAATATTGTGGAGTGTCTACAATTTCTTTCTGAGGTCTTTATTTAGATTTTCCCATGATGTCAAGCAAAGAGTCACCGAGTTTGAAGGTAGTCCTTGAAATACACCCACATGTACACCTCCAATTGACTCAAATTATGTAAATTAGTCTATCAGAAGCTTTTAAAGCCATGACATAATTTTCTGTAATTTTCAAAACTGTTTAAAGGCTCAGTCAAGTTAGTGTATGTAAACTTCTGACCCACTGGAATGTGATACAGTGAATTATAAGTGAAATCTGTCTGCAAACAATAGTTCGAAAAATGACTTGTGTCATGCACAAAGTAGATGTCCTAACCGACTTGCCAAAACTATAGTTTGTTAAACAAGAAATTTGTTTTAATGACTCCAACCTAAGTGTATATAAACTTCCGACTTCAACTGTAACTTATTATGTGACTTGTTAGTCACATTTTTTTACTCCTGAACTCATTTAGGCTTGCCATAAGAAAGGGGTTAGGGTTTCAGCTTTTCATTTTTAATTAATTTGTAAAAGTTTCAGAAAAACATCATTCAATTCAGGTTGTATGAATCCTTTCTGAAGGTACATTGTCTGTGCTGCGAGAGGCAAGATTTTTTCCTCTAGATGATGAATTGTATAATGGCTTAGCGCTGGATTGCTCAAATCAATCGTTGGCTTGATTATGTTTCAGCTCCAAACGACCAATTCATCTTCAGACTGTGTTCCTCCTTCCTGGAAAATGCCATATTTAAAAAGAGAAACCATGTTTCTTAGGGAGAACAAACCCAACCAATCCTCCTCCTCCACCATAATGCTATCATTTTCAATCCTTCCACAGCAACACAATAGAAAGGGCATGATCAGATCAAATGACACCAGACTCGACGGTCATGGTACGTAGGACAGAAAGCAAAAAGCCTGGTATGAATTGCGATGGCAGATCCTCTAGTCTGTAAGGAAACTGGCAGAGATGAAGAGAGACGGATGGCCGTGTGTGTGTGCGTCAGTCCGTGCTTGTGTGTGTGTGAGAGAGTTAGGAGGACAGAGAGGGAAAAACTGACTGTCTATATAATAACTAGATCAGAACAGAACTTCTTACAAGCCACATGGACAGACAGACAAAGGGGCCGTCACATAAATACACACGCGCGCACAAGCACACACACGCGGACAGACACACATACACAGACGGACAGACACACACACACAGACGGACAGACACACACACTTAGCTGGGAGAGGGCTATGCCCACAACAGAGCCTGAAGCTGGTCACAGCTGTGCTATGCTACAGAGGCCGTGAGGAGAAGGGCTAGAGAAGGATTTATAAGAGTCTGCAGAAATGGTGGTGCATTTACAGTTGTTCTCAGATCGATGGTGATGTGTTTGTGACGACTTCAGAGGGAAGCCACATTAGCGTGGTTGCAGTATTTTACTTGACTCTTTCTCTCTCATTCAAATTACTGTTTTTGTTTTTACCAAATGCCTTTGTTTCTACTTCTATGAGAGCTCAATCCCCTAGTCGAACAATCTGTAGTGGATGGAAGTCTTGTGATACAA
>NC_034190.2:27021073-27156073 GCF_002021735.2 Oncorhynchus kisutch
AACACTCTCTCTAGCTATCTAACACTCTCTAGCTATCTAAAACTCTGTAGCCATCTAACACTCTCTGTAGCTATCTAACACTCTCTGTAGCTATATCACACTCTCTCTAGCTATCTAACACTCTCCAGCCATCTAACACTCTCTTGCTATCTAACACTCTCTTTCTATCTAACACTCTCTCTAGCTATCTAACACTCTCTCTAGCTATCTAACACTCTAGCTATCTAACACTCTCTAGCCATCTACCACTCTCTAGGCATCTAACACTCTGTAGCTATCTAACACTCTGTAGCTATCTAACACTCTGTAGCCATCTAACACTCTCTGTAGCTATCTAACACTCTCTGTAGCTATATCACACTCTCTCTAGCTATCTAACACTCTCCAGCCATCTAACACTCTCTTGCTATCTAACACTCTCTTTCTATCTAACACTCTCTCTAGCTATCTATCACTCTCTCTAGCTATCTAACACTCTAGCTATCTAACACTCTCTAGCCATCTACCACTCTCTAGGCATCTAACACTCTGTAGCTATCTAACACTCTGTAGCTATCTAAAACTCTGTAGCCATCTAACACTCTCTGTAGCTATCTAACACTCTCTGTAGCTATCTAACACTCTCTGTAGCTATATCACACTCTCTCTAGCTATCTAACACTTTCCAGCCATCTAACACTCTCTTGCTATCTAACACTCTCTTTCGATCTAACACTCTCTCTAGCCATCTAACACTCTCTCTAGCCATCTAACACTCTCTCTAGCTATCTAACACTCTCTAGCCATCTAACACTCTCTCTAGCTATCTAACACTCTCTAGCTATCTAACACTCTCTAGCCATCTACCACTCTCTAGGCATCTAACACTCTGTAGCTATCTAACACTCTGTAGCCATCCAACACTCTCTGTAGCTATCTAACACTCTCTGTAGCTATCTAACACTCTCTGTAGCTATATCATACTCTCTCTAGCTATCTAACACTCTCCAGCCATCTAACACTCTCTTGCTATCTAACACTCTCTTTCTATCTAACACTCTCTTTCTATCTAACACTCTCTCTAGCCATCTAACACTCTCTCTAGCTATCTAACACTCTCTAGCCATCTAACACTCTCTCTAGCTATTTAACACTCTCTCTAGCTATCTAACACTCTCTCTAGCTATCTAACACTCTCTAGCCATCTACCACACTCTCTAGCCATCTAACTATCTCTAGCCATCTAACACTCTCTCTGGTTATCTAACACTCTCTAGCTATCTAACACTCTCTCTAGCTATCTAACACTCTAGCTATCTAACACTCTAGCTATCTAACACTCTCTAGCCATCTACCACTCTCTAGGCATCTAACACTCTGTAGCTATTTAACACTCTGTAGCTATCTAACACTCTCTGTAGCTATCTAACACTCTCTGTAGCTATCTAACACTCTCTGTAGCTATATCACACTCTCTCTAGCTATCTAACACTCTCCAGCCATCTAACACTCTCTTGCTACCTAACACTCTTTCGATCTAACACTCTCTCTAGCCATCTAACACTCTCTCTAGCTATCTAACACTCTCTCTAGCTATCTAACACTCTCTCTAGCTATCTAACACTCTCTAGCCATCTAACACTCTCTTGCTATCTAACACTCTCTAGCCATCTAACACTCTCTCTAGCTATCTAACACTCTTTCTAGCTATCTAACACTCTCTAGCTATCTAACACTCTGTAGCCATCTAACACTCTCTGTAGCTATCTAACACTCTCTCTAGCTATCTAACACTCTCTCTAGCTATCTAACACTCTCTGTAGCTATATCACACTCTCTCTAGCTATCTAACACTCTCTGTAGCTATATCACACTCTCTCTAGCTATCTAACACTCTCTGTAGCTATCTAACACTCTCTGTAGCTATCTAACACTCTCTGTAGCTATATCACACTCTCTCTAGCTATCTAACACTCTCCAGCCATCTAACACTCTCTTGCTATCTAACACTCTCTTTCTATCTAACACTCTCTCTAGCTATCTATCACTCTCTCTAGCTATCTAACACTTTAGCTATCTAACACTCTCTAGACATCTACCACTCTCTAGGCATCTAACACTCTGTAGCTATCTAACACTGTAGCTATCTAAAACTCTGTAGCCATCTAACACTCTCTGTAGCTATCTAACACTCTCTGTAGCTATCTAACACTCTCTGTAGCTATATCACACTCTATCTAGCTATCTAACACTCTCCAGCCATCTAACACTCTCTTGCTACCTAACACTCTTTCGATCTAACACTCTCTCTAGCCATCTAACACTCTCTCTAGCTATCTAACACTCTCTCTAGCTATCTAACACTCTCTCTAGCTATCTAACACTCTAGCTATCTAACACACTCTAGCCATCTACCACTCTCTAGCCATCTAACACTCTCTCTAGCTATCTAACACTCTCTCTAGCTATCTAACACTCTCTCTAGCTATCTAACACTCTAGCTATCTAACACACTCTAGCCATCTACCACTCTCTAGCCATCTAACACTCTCTCTAGCTATCTAACACTCTCTCTAGCTATCTAACACTCTCTCTAGCTATCTAACACTCTCTAGCTATCTAACACTCTCTAGCTATCTACCACTCTCTAGCTATCTAACACTCTGTAGCCATCTAACACTCTCTGTAGCTATCTAACACTCTCTGTAGCTCTCTAACACTCTCTAGCCATTTAACACTCTCTCTAGCTATCTAACACTCTCTCTAGCTATCTAACACTCTCTCTAGCTATCTAACACTCTCTCTAGCTGTCACACTCTCTCTGCTCTTCCTTCCCTGCCGTGACAACCTTGCAGCCCAACCTATTGAAAACTGACACCATTGATTTTCCAGACCTCATAAGTATGTTAATCGAATCCAGTCACAAGATCCACCCAATAATAACCTGAGGAGTAAGTAATGACCAGCAGTCACCAATCTCTTCAGTCCTTCTATCTTAGTCCCAAATTGCACCCTATTCGCTTTATAGTGCACATACTAAATTAAACCTCATGTTCTGCTCTTGTCGTGACACATTGCATAAAGGCAAAAGGAAATAGGCCCACTTCTGATGGATTTCCTTCCCAGTGGCCGTTATTAAGAATGACGACACGTCACTGATAATGGCTGCTGCATCAGATTGACAAATTTAGTCTGTGTCCAAAATGGCACCCTATTCCCTATATAGTGCACTGTCCCTCGTCAAATGTAATGCACTATATAGGGAATAGGCGTCAAAAGTAGTGTACTGTAGGGAATAGGGTGCCACTTCAGACACACCCTTGTCATGGTGAGGGGAGGAGCTAGCCACTATCACGTCACAAGGCATCTTAGCCTCTCTCTCTCTGTCTCGGTCTCTCTCTCTGGCCAGCAGAACAATGCAATTAGTGGTGGAGCTTTGCTTGTAGTTAGGTCTTCCTCTGTGACACGTCCTACATCACCACGGCCACATAGGGATTGAGTCAGCGTTTCTGCAAGAGGATAATGAGGAACAATACGGTGATGGGGGCCGGTTGAGTCAGAGTAATGAGAGAGTCAAACTCTGTTCAATTCAACCACAGCAGAGTAGAGCACCTTCCTGTTTTATGAAGTTATTGTGTCTGTTTGAAATGATACCCTAATCCCTACATAGTGCACTACATTTAACCAGGGCTATGGTCAAAAGTAGTACACTATATAGAAAATAGGGTGCATTTCAGACCAAGCCATTGAGTTTTGTTCTATTCTCTCTACCAGCAGCAAACCACCGCAAAACCAAGTTGACACAGGCTTTTATTCAAATATATATATATAAAAAAGAAAAACCTCATTCAAATATGCTATTAGAATTTCAAGTTTGGTTGAAAGGATTCTACACAATGTCCAGGCTTTATATTCAACTAAAAAAACATGCAATAAAAAATGTAAACTTCAAATGGAGACATAAATAAGAAATGTGTTCTTTGTTGCTATGTTCTCCCTCTCTAGTTTTCACACACCAGACTAAACATTAGCCTGGTACCAATTACCAAGGTTAGGTTTCTCACTGTGACTTTAGACATCATGACAGAAACATCACAGATCAAAGAGAACCATATGTACTCCCAACACATCCCATTTAGGTCAACTATCACTTCACAAATTGGTTTAAAAACAAACAGATAACAGCAGAGGAATGAATTATAATTTAAGTGTATAACAAATACTTTAACCTGGGTGGTTTGAGCCCTGAATTTTGATTGGCTGAAAGCCATGGTATATCAGTCCGTATACCACGGGTATGACAAAACATTTTGTTTTACTGCTCTATTTATGTTGGTAACAAGTTTATAATAGCAATAAGGCTCCTCGGGGGTTTGTGCTATATGGCCAATATACCACAGCTAATTTATATTTGTTGCGTTGTGCCTAAGCTGTGGTATATTGGCCATATACCACACCTCCTCTGGCCTTATTGCTTAAGTATATTTCTGTTGTAAGAAGGAAGGCAACAACAGTTCCTTCACTGCACTAGTTAATAAGAGCAGAGCAGGCCTCGGCGTCTGAATTAAACTGCTGCTGCCTGCTCTGTTGCTGGCATTCCAGGCTCATCTGTATCCTATCACTGAAAAGTCCCCTGAACAGAAACAGCTTCAGCTCCACCCAGGCTTTCCTTCCTTTAGGGAACGGCTGTTATCTTCGAGGAGGGATCGCTTTTGGCTCAGCCCCATGCACCCCCAGGCCCTTCTTCAGCCCCAGCCCCATAGCCTCAGTACTATAGCCCCAGCCCTATAGCCCCAGCCTCAGCCCTATAGCCCCAGCATCAGCCCTATAGCCCTTGCCTCAGCCCTATAGCCCCAGCATCAGCCCTATAGCCCCAGCATCAGCCCTATAGCCCCTGCCTCAGTCCTATAGCCCCAGCACTATAGCCCCAGCCTCAGCCCTATAGCCCCAGACTCAGCACTATAGTCCCAGCACTATAGCCTCAGCCCTATAGCCCCAGACCTATATCCCCTGCTTCAGTCCTATAGCCCCAGCACTATAGCCCCAGCCTCAGCCCTATAGCCTCAGCCCTATAGCCCCAGCACTATAGCCTCAGCCCTATAGCCCCAGCCCTATAGCCTCAGCCATTTAGCCCCTGTCTCAGCCCCAGCCCTATAGCCCCTGCCTCAGCCCTATAGCTCCAGCCCTGCCCTATAGCCCCTGCCTCAGCCCTATAGCCCCAGCATCAGCCCTATAGCCCCAGCATCAGACCTATAGCCCCTGCCTCAGCCCTATAGCCCCAGGCTCGTCCTGGTTCTCATCATCTTGAAAATAAAACTAGAGATCTTAAAACAAAGCACATTTTCATGAAAGAGGGTCTGGAGATTTCCGTTGCTGTATGACTGTGGCTGTGCAGTGTGAACAATCCTCCTTTTTCCACTCATCTCCGTGAAAAGAGAGAGTTGATTTTAGGAGAGCTAGGAGGAGAGGTTCTCCTTCCTTTGGAATGCTATGGAGACTAATCTGCTGGGATTCCATTCAGGCACCCTGGGGCAGAGGGACAGAAGACCAAAGAACTGCTCCTCAGTCCTGGGGTGAGCTGGCCCTCAAAGCTCAATGAGAGATTGTCTGTGTCCCCATGGTACCCTATTCCTTTTATAAGTGCACTACTTTTGACCAGGGCCCATATAGGAAATATGGTGCAATTTCAGACACAGCCATTTTGCCCAAGTTTCACAGGGGTTGGTGTCACACAACCTGCATCTTATGGGCTGATGAACTTGGCTTTACTTGAGCTTGGTAGAGATAGTATATACATTTACAAGATCTCTCCTCAAAGAACAACATTCACGTAAAGTCATAGCAGGTGAAATGTATAAGAACAGTCTTCAGTTGTATTACTTCAGCTTCATGAATTAAGTATATTCATCCATATCTGTTCTCAGTTCCAAGAATCAAAACATACATGAATGATATTGTCCAATTGTCGTTTCACTCCTTCACGTGACACTTCACTCGAGGACAGACAGAGAAGCACCTCTTTTAAGAGGGGAAAATCTATGTAGAAGAACAGTCAGTCCGTCCCCCATCCATACACCAGTTCTCTTTCACAGCCCATGCCCCTTTATCAGTTAGGGGTTATTCCTAGTCTCAGACGATGTGTGGACTGGAAGGGAGGACTGGTTGAGAAGGACTATAATCAGACAGACGGTTCATGCTTTCGTCATGGACCCAGCTACTGGGAAAACAATAGCAATGCCCAGTTATATACTTACTGTATGTTTATATTTACAGACAATTCATATGTACAGTTTCTACATTATTCTCTATAAATGCAATAGAAAAAAATGTTTTCAATGTTTTCAATTATGAAAGAAGGATCATGGAAGCCCCTTGAGTGTCTTGATATCATCAAATGTCTGCCGTGGTGGAGACCTGTGAGAGCCTGGGGTCGGCGTCGTGCTCGTAGCGGTAGTGGTATCCCTCCAACACCTCCGTGCACGCTTCCCGCATGTCATTGATCCTCTTCTTGATGCCCTGCCGGTTGAGGTAGAGGACCAAGAGGAAGATGAGTCCCACGAAGCCCAGGACGATCCCTAGGAACACGTAGGAAGTCTGGAGGGCCAGGTCCGCCCCCTCATCCACCCTGTGGCACCCCAGCGCCACCCTGTCCCTGCCCACCCCAGCCTGTCCAGCCGCCAACCTCAGCAGAGAGATGTTCCTCATGTCTGGGGGGAAGGCACACACCAGGCTCTCTGCGTCCCCCACATGTCCCTGGGAGGAGTTGAGCCAGGCAGCGAAGGGCTCCATGCCACAGATACAGGTCCAGGGGTTCTCCCCTAGAATGAGTCTCGCCCCGGGACACAGCGAGTCCAGCTCAGCCAGGCCCTCCTCCTGGACGGTCCGCAGAGCGTTGAAGGTCAGATCCAGCTGCTCCAGAGAGTCCAGCCCAGAGAAGGTGCCATTGTAGAGGGCCACCAGGGAGTTGTTGGCCAGGATGAGCCTCCGCAGGCCCCCCAGGTAGGAGAAGGTGTGAGAGGGCAGGTAGATCAGGCTGTTCCCTGACAGGTCCAGGGTCCGGATCTCCCCCAGGGTGGACCAGCGAAGAGACATAGCCAGGTCCATGACAGAGGAGTGGTTGTAGAGAGCTCGGCTGAGGTTGAGCTCCCTGAGGGTGTGGCCCGGGACAGTGAAGGCCTCTGGGTTGATGACAGTCAGCTGGTTGGAGCTCAGGTCCAGAGAGCGGAGGGAACGCAGTCCGGAAAACGTCTGAGACTCTATCTCTGTTATCCTGAAGGGAGGGAGGGACAGTGGGAGCAGAGGATGTATAGTCATTACTGTTATTATAGACCATGAGTAACACAATAGTAGGCACATGGTTGATTCAAGACTACCCAACACAACAGGACACTACTCATCAAATGTTTCATGCTAAGACACATTCAAAAGTGTGAGAAAATATAAATATTTAAAAAAATATATAGACAAACTCTATGACTTGTTTGCTATAATAACACATTGATATTTCAAATCATGAGGGAAATATACACTTGGGAAAGTGAGTCTAATAAAAGTAGGCCAAACTACAAAAGTCTTATTTGGGGGGGGGGGGGCAATGTTTATCTTACCTGTTGTTACTCAGTGACAACGTGGTTAAATTGTCCAGCCCTTTGAACGACTCTGGTCCAATTCTGCTGATCTGATTTCCCGTTATAAACAGATTCCTCGTGTACCCTGGTATCCCGGACGGGACACTCCGCAAGTATTTGGAAACACACTTGACGGTGTGCGCGGCTTCTGAGCATTCGCACCGGAGAGGGCATCCGGATGCGCGCCCAGAGATTGAACAGAGCAGCGCAAACAAAACAATTAGTGGGGCCAAATCCGGCATTTTTTACAAATATGCTATGCTAGTTTTTGTACATTCAAAACAAAAAAAACTCTACTGAGCGACACTCACGGAAATTGACTTGATTGCCATTTCAAACGAAGAACAAACTCGCCCCTATTGCCTACTTTTCTAAGCGCGATAAAAGTTATGCATATGCTTTAGGCTACAGAGCACTGTAGCTCACCAGCTATATACACACCAGCTATATACAAATATATGTATCCTACTGCCGATTAGAGTGAAACGTGGAGAGAGTCCTGTCGTACACTGTTCAGATTGTCCTCAGCATCTCCTTGATCCGTTCTGTATTACAAGTCCACGGCTGGATGTTCAACTTTTTAGCATTTCGGAAGCCCACGTGTGACTGAGAGGCAGTGTCTGATTTCTATGACAAAAAGGGTTCTCGCTGTCGGGGTTGTTTGATCCCAGCGGATGCAAGCGGGGCGCAGCTCCACTCAAACAATGACATTAAAGCACCATCGCGTCGTAGGCTACAATCACCAGGGAGGGGCTTTCCAGCTTTCCACTCAGCCTGTCCAGAGCCTTTCTGCTCTCCCACTCTAACAAGAAGGGTGAAATTACTACCCGCAATTGGGGCGTTCCTGCATATGGTCACTCCCCTCCACTCAAACAGGAGTAATACAGGCCTAGTTCACAAATTTTGTCGGGAAATAAAATATTCTAAAAATATAGTTATAATATGATTGTGATTTATCAGGGGGTGCCGCAGCACCAGTATTCCACCGGTATGTTATAATATGATTGTGATTTATCAGGGGGTGCCGCAGCACCAGTATTCCACCTGTATGTTATAATATGATTGTGATTTATCAGGGGGTGCCGCAGCACCAGTATTCCACCGGTATGTTATAATATGATTGTGATTTATCAGGGGGTGCCGCAACACCAGTATTCCACCGGTATGTTATAATATGATTGTGATTTATCAGAGGGTGCCGCGGCACCAGTATTCCACCGGTATGTTATAATATGATTGTGATTTATCAGGGGGTGCCGCGGCACCAGTATTCCACCGGTATGTTATAATATGATTGTGATTTATCAGGGGGTGCTGCAGCACCAGTATTCAACTGGTATGTTATAATATGATTGTGATTTATCAGGGGGTGCTGCAGCACCAGTATTCCACTGGTATGTTATAATATGATTGTGATTTATCAGGGGGTGCCGCAGCACCAGTATTCCACTGGTATGTTATAATAACTGGATGCGCAAAGTGGCCAGAATTAGTCATACACACGAAGATGGAGAACTGACACATTCCCAGATCCTTGTGTCATGACACTTGATTTGAACTATTGTGGGGCACTGAATAAGCACTCATGGGGTCCACTTCAACAACATATAAAAGTTAAAGTTCTTAATTTAATGTAGTGAGCCAGCAGGTTGAATACATCTCAATACTCGCCAAAATCATAGATATTATAACAATGTTATAACAATGAAGAACACAGGCTGTGTCTATAAAAAATTATAATTCACAAGCGAAAAGTTAATGGATCCAAATCAATAAAGACGGACGCACCTTCAAGCATTTGCAGATCAAAATGTGTGCTACAGAAAATGCGGATAGAACGGTGTCAGGTAGAAGTGCCCTCCTCTCTCACTGTGATATTAGATCAACAATGCTTTTTAGACGGAGGGGGAGCGGAGCCTCGGTCTGCCCACCCCACCTCCCCCAATGCTCTCCACAGAAGAGAGAGAGAGAGAGAGAGAGAGAGAGCATCGAGGGTGTTTGCAGAATGATGACAAATGGCAATTGAATCCGAGGTTGTCCTTTTCACAGCCAAGTGTTTAGTCATAAATATGATACGAATGGTTGGATCAGTGGTGAAATTCCATTGAAATTGAGCGTTTAATTAATTAGCCTTTTCTCCTTGACACAAATGAGACTAACTATAATGTTGAGCACATCTAGTACTAAAACTATGCTGTACGAGTAGGCATAAGTAATATGATCCAATACTAGCATAATGTATGCCTTATTTCTTTAGAAATTAAATCACCAACAAATAGATACAATAATACATTTCTTTATTGGTATCATAGTTACATGTTATTTAAATACAATCATAGTTCACTCAGTCCCTTGCAGATTATTTAACGGGAAAACTGAACTTCAAGGGATTAAAATAACAAAATAAGGGTATTGGTGTTTATAACTTTATATGATTATTGGCCCTCAGTCATAATAGCATCCCAACTGTCTTTTGTTAGCAAGACAATGTGAGAAACCACAGGTGTCCACATTCCACAACCCAGCTTCTGGTTACAACCAGGGGGAAAGAACATCTAATATGAATTCAACTACTCTGAAGAGTGTTACTGATTCTAGAACATAACAGAATGAGAAAATGAGGGGTTCCATGTCTGGCTCCTCTGTTTTCCATTAGTTAAAGGTTAAATCTAAATAAAATACAAATGATAGGAAAGGAGCAAGGTTTTCAAATGGAATCAAGGCTAAAATTTATATCCAATCGTGCCTCTAAATTCAAAAAAGACTATTGCTTCAGTCAACCTCTAGTGTTATGAGAATGATCATCTATCATAGACATTGTCCAAGGATGCTACTAATAATAAAAAAGGCCACCTAGCCTGGTCCCAGACCTGTTTGTTCTGGATAGACAACTCCTATGGCCATTGGCATGCCAGCACTAGTAGATCTGGGACCAGGCTTGGACATACCATACAAAATGGAGGATGTAGTACACACAAACAGAGCCACTTTAGGCCCTTTGCACCATTTTCAAAACTACTGACTGGAATTATACACACATTTGAGAGTGCATCTTTAACTACAAGCCCCACTGTTTGTTCACAAGAAGCAGAGCTATTCTCCTGCATCTCAGATTATGTTCATCACTCAACGACAATATCAGTCATCTTTGACTTCGGGAAGGAGGGACAACCCTTCTGCTGTTTAGTTTTAATCTACCTTTCTATTATATGGCACCTACACTCCTAGGAAAAAAAACTAAAAGGGTTATTTGGCTGTCCCCATAAGAGAAGCCTTTGAAGAACCATTTTTGGTCCCAGGTAGAACCCCTTTGAGTTCCATGTAAGACCCTTTTCACAGAGGGTTCTAAGTGGAACCAAAAAGAGTTCAGCCTGGAACCAAAACGGGTTCTACTACGGGGACAGCTGAAGAACCCGTTTGGAACCCTTTTTCTGGGAAAGAGTGGTAAAACAGAGTTAACTACGGATCATTTAAAAAGTCTAATAAAGTCTAGTGTATTATATACAATACTTACAGTTGAAGTCGGAAGTTTACATACGCTTAGGTTGGAGTCATTAAAACTCGCTTTTCAACCACTCCACAAATTTCTTGTTAACAAACTATAGTTTTGGCAAGTTGGTTAGGACATCCACTTAGTGCATGACAAGTAATTTCTCCAACGATTGTTTACAGACAGATTATTTAATTTATAATTCACTGTATCACGAGTCCAGTGGGTCAGAAGTATACATACACTAAGTTTACTGTGCCTTTAAACAGCTTGGAAAATTCCACAAAATGATGTCATGGCTTTAGAAGCTTCTGATAGACTAATTGACATAATTTGAGTCAATTGGAGGTGTACTTGTGGATGTATTTCAAGGCCTACCTTCAAACTCAGTGCCTCTTTGCTTGATATCATAGGAAAATTGTAGACCTCCACAATTCTGGTTCATCCTTGGGAGCAATTTCCAAACGCCTGAAGGTACCACGTTCATCTGTACATACAATAGTATGCAAGTATAAACGCATTCTGTCACCTAGAGATGAACGTACTGTGGTGCGAAATGTGCAAATCAATCCCAGAACAACAGTAAAGGACCTTGTGAAGATGCTGGAGGAAACGGGTACAAAAGTATCTATATCCACAGTAAAACGAGTCCTATATCGACATAACCTGAAAGGCCACTCAGCAAGGAAGAAAAAGCCAAAAGCCTTTTTGGATAAATGTCCTCTGGTCTGATGAAACAACAATAGAACTGTTTGGCCATAATGACCATCGTTTGGAGGAAAAAGGGGGAGGCTTGCAAGCCGAAGAACAACATCCCAACCGTGAAGCACGGAGGTGGCAGCATCATGTTGTGGGGGTGCTTTGCTGCAGGAGAGACTGGTGCACTTCACAAAATAGATAGCATTATGAGGAGGGGAATTATGTGGATATATTGAAGCAACATCTCAAGACATCAGTCAGGAAGTTAAAGCTTGGTCGCAAATGGGTCTTTCAAATGGACAATGACCCCAAGCATACTTCCAGAATTGTGGCAAAATGGCTTAAGGACAACAAAGTCAAGGTATTGGAGTGGCCATCACAAAAGCCCTGACCTCAATCCTATAGAAAATGTGTGGGCAGAACTGAAAAGGCGTGTGCGAGCGAGGAGGCCTACACACCTGACTCAGTTACACCAGCTCTGTCAGGAGGAATGGGCCAAAATTCCCCCAACTTATTGTGGGAAGCTTGTGGAAGGCTACCCGAAACGTTTGACCCAAGTTAAACAATGTAAAGGCAATGCTACCAAATACTAATTGAGTGTATGCATGTAAACTTCTGACCCACTGGGAATGTGATTAAAGAAATAAAAGCTGAAATAAATCATTCTCTCCACTATTATACTGACATTTCACATTCTTAAAATAAAGTGGTGATCCTAACTGACCTAAGACAGGGAATTCTTACTCAGATTAAATGTCAGAAATTGTGAACAACTGAGTTTACATGTATTTGGCTAGGTGTATGTAAACTTCCCACTTCAACTGTATATCAAACATACTGTCATTGACAATTGACATCATTTTAGAAAAACCTTTGTGGTAATAAGTAAGTGTATCCAAATGTATTGTTATAGGTAGTCATCTGCTATGATATTCAGTTATCAGCAATTCCCCAAAAAGCCACAGGATTCAAGAAAATATTTATGTCCACAGAGACATAGAACATGCAGCCAGGACATGCACACTCACACATCCACTGACAGACACACTCACTCATGCATTCAGGCACAAACTTGCTTCATAGCAGAACAGTGATGAGTTTTGATATAATATAGTATGGTATGGTATTGCATGTAGAAAATTGAGGAAACTAAGGAGGATAGTTCATTTACAATATAAATATAAATTAAAACAGGATATTTGAGATTATACAATGTTACTTAAGACAATATCACTTGGTCTAATATTTGTGCATGAACATGAAAGGAAAAATATGAGAAAGAAGCCATGGTACCTCTAGGCATAAGCAAGCCAAAAGAGTGTAAATACCCTAGAAAGAATTGGTATCTTGGCATAAAATCGACCAAAAACAGCTACAGAAATAGTCTAAAACTTCCTTGACTGTGAATGTCATGGAAAACAAAAGAAGGATCTTTAAAAACCTACACCAATATATACGTTGTTTGTTTTTTGTTTTTTTTACATACAATGTGGGGTTATTGCAGTAGATCAACATCGATCACATTTGCTGGAATTTTAAAGAATGAAGTCCGACAGGAGAGAAAGCAGGAATGTGAAAAGGGCTGCATGGCGATGCATTGACATTTCACAATGTCCTTCTAATCTCATCTGAGACAGCAGGAGTGGCACTCTGGCACAGGAGGAGAGGCGACCCCAGGATATTAAGCCAAAGACTTGACTGCTTTTCACACTATCGTGCCGACCCAAACCAAGCTGTGCTGGCTCAGACCTTTTTCCTTTCAGCGCGGTTACACATTATGCTGGATGCGTAACCAAGCCAGCTCAGTACATCGCTTCAGTCCAGCTCGGTAGTGTGACAAGGGTATTGGTGTGTTCAACCTGGAGGACCCAGCAGGCTACCTGCTGCTTCTGGCAGCTCCATGTCTAAAGAGAGAAAGCTCAAGGCTCAGCGCTTTGTGGTTTCACTCCAAACAATGAGGGGATTTGAACCTGCCACCGCAGAAGGAAGCCATGGCAATGGATTTTGTGTGCCAACCATCATCTAGGATTAGCCAGTGTTTGAAAGTAGGATACTACATACAAAATCAATATAGATGGTATAGTCTAAAAATGTAGTTTGATATAAATTGAGACATTTATGTACATACACATTATCCAGGAAGACCCATGATAGAAGACCATTGTTTTTCAGGCACCAACTATATGAATTCATTTCATTTTTTCAAGAACCCAGTCAGAGCTAGGAGTCAGAGGTACTTATTTCTTCTAGGGCACATGTTGATGTTGGAGTTTGAGTGTTCAGGATCAGAAAGCGGTGATCCCTCTCCTGTAGGGACTGGGAAGATCTCCATTTAGCACACTCACATCCTAGAACACAGAACACAAATGAACTCTGCAGCATTCCAGAACATCATGCATTCCATTCCCATCTGCAGGTGGAGTCCAGAGTTATGAGTCCAGGGTTCCACAGAGGTTACCATGGCCACTGTACGAAGTATCCAAATAATCCAACACACTTAATGAGATTATCTGAAATCTATAATCTGTAATCCCGTTTTGAAAAGAGCCACCATTAAAATGGGTCTAAACATACAAATGTCAATGAGTTAAGAAAAATACAAATATTTAAATAAGATGCAGACAGAAGCAGTTCAACTGTGCTCATTGATATCACACAAGATGAGGCATCACTTGCTAATAGCAGCGTTTTGAGAGTTGTTATCCTGGATACAGTCCACAGTAGTAGATAGGTAGAATTCATTGAAACAACAAACCACTCTTGGTGAATCACAGGTTATTAAAATTTGCAGTAATAGGAACTGTATCAAACCAAGCGTACCATGCCAACGCAATAACACATTCCTTGAAAGGCATTAAAGTGAAATATCAAGATGGAGTATTTGATTTATCTCAGAGTATGGGAAGCACTGAGTCAGTGGATCATCATCATAGTTCCATGTCATTCAAATGGACGGTGGGTGTTGGTTTCAGCATGGCAGAGAGAGAAAGGCAAGGATGCTGCTGTCCCTGTGGGAGACACGACTACTACCCCTGAAAGAAAGAACAACCCCTACCCCCTCCACCACTACCATCGCTACTGTAATCTACAGAGCCGGCAACATCCTTCTCCACATTCCTAGGTAATGGATGGTTATGATGGTCTATAACCATATACTAGGCCTTCATTGAAAATCTAAACATTTGAAAATTGCATAAACATTTATGGACTTGGGATGTTTGTGGAGGGCATTAAAATATTTCAAAGTAAGCTACCGTCCATCAAGAACAATTACTCTCAACCCCAAAATAAACAAACAACTCAAAGTGCCATCCAAATGTATTGCAGCTTCAGTAGGACCACACCACCAGTGAAAGCCAGGTTGCCTGGTCCTACAAACAAACAGGCTTTGTGCTTAGTTGAGTGGAGGATGTTTTTGGCCTTCTCTTCATTGTCCTCTCATTGGTTTGTATGTTGCTGGGTTGTCACAGTTTCATGTCTTTTTCCCTCTCCACCCTCACAATCAGAGTTGAGTAGGTGACACCTCCCACCTCAACAGTCACTTTCAACCTGCAGAGGGTTCCCATTCCCTCCCTCCCTGTTTGTCCCCCCCCCCCCAAATCTCCCTCGCCCACCTTCTGCAGGGAGTCCATCCCACTCCCCCCTCTGCTCCTTGCCCCCTGTAAGCTGTGTCCTCCCACCTGGTTGGCTGGTCACTGCAGGTTAATAGTCAGAGCCACAGTTAGGATGATACCCAGCAACATGAGGAAGGGAAGCCAGGTCTTCAGGAACCCTGCACAGCTGGAAAGGGGATACAGAGATGGAGAGAGAGAGAGAGTGAAGGAGGGCAAAGAGAGAGAGAGAGAGAGAGAGAGAGAGAGAGAGCAAAGAGAGAGAGAGGGAGGGCAAAGAGAGAGACAGATGCATTGGCTTTCTGGAACAAGAAATATAGCAGAAGACGTAAGCGATCATATGAGGTCTGAGGAGTGACTGAGTGAAAATCTAATTCTTCACCTAATTTCCCCCATAGTCTTGACAGCACACGCCTGAGATTGCAAGCACATACATAATTAATTACAGAGGCTCAAGTGGTTGCCATGACAACCTCTTCAGATCCAGCCAGGCCAGGGTCATGTGACGCGTCTGTCCAACCACATAGCTACGCTCCAATGTCCACGCTAGGATGAGTACCAATCAGATTGCCTGCATACATGGGTTCACTCTAGGTAGTATGCTAGTGGGAAGACTCCTGCCGCTACCACCCTCACAGGAAAGGGCATGGGGACGAGCTGTCAAATTCCATCAACCAAAACATACCACTGTTTCATCAGACTTAATCCTAATATCTCCATAGAATCATCAGGAGGCCCTCTGTCTGTCTGTCCCTCAGATTTATTCTCTGTTTTCAGAGGAAATTCAGTGATATATCTATCAGCCCCTGGGACCCAGAGTACAGAGCATACACATAACAATATCCAGCCCTACCTCACAGTTCTGGCCCTAAAAAAGTTAAGTCACAGTGCTGTAAATCTTAACAACATCAATGCAAATGCAGTCTGGAGGAGTTTCTTTTAACCTTTTCTGCAGCAGTATCTCAGTACCTGACATGTTTTCCGTGGACTAGAGAGAGCAGACAGACAGACAGTATCTCAGTACCTGACATGTTTTCCGTGGACTAGAGAGAGCAGACAGACAGACAGTATCTCAGTACCTGACATGTTTTCCATGGACTAGAGAGAGCAGACAGACAGTATCTCAGTACCTGACATGTTTTCCGTGGACTAGAGAGAGCAGACAGACAGACAGTATCTCAGTACCTGACATGTTTTCCGTGGACTAGAGAGAGCAGACAGACAGACAGTATCTCAGTACCTGACATGTTTTCCGTGGACTAGAGAGAGCAGACAGACAGACAGTATCTCAGTACCTGACATGTTTTCCGTGGACTAGAGAGAGCAGACAGACAGACAGTATCTCAGTACCTGACATGTTTTCCATGGACTAGAGAGAGCAGACAGACAGTATCTCAGTACCTGACATGTTTTCCGTGGACTAGAGAGAGCAGACAGACAGACAGTATCTCAGTACCTGACATGTTTTCCGTGGACTAGAGAGAGCAGACAGACAGACAGTATCTCAGTACCTGACATGTTTTCCGTGGACTAGAGAGAGCAGACAGACAGACAGTATCTCAGTACCTGACATGTTTTCCGTGGACTAGAGAGAGCAGAAAGACAGGCAGACAGACAGTATCTCAGTACCTGACATGTTTTCCGTGGACTAGAGAGAGCAGACAGACAGACAGTATCTCAGTACCTGACATGTTTTCCGTGGACTAGAGAGAGCAGACAGACAGACAGTATCTCAGTACCTGACATGTTTTCCGTGGACTAGAGAGAGCAGACAGACAGACAGTATCTCAGTACCTGACATGTTTTCCGTGGACTAGAGAGAGCAGACAGACAGACAGTATCTCAGTACCTGACATGTTTTCCGTGGACTAGAGAGAGCAGAAAGACAGACAGACAGACAGTATCTCAGTACCTGACATGTTTTCCGTGGACTAGAGAGAGCAGACAGACAGACAGTATCTCAGTACCTGACATGTTTTCCGTGGACTAGAGAGCAGACAGACAGACAGTATCTCAGTACCTGACATGTTTTCCGTGGACTAGAGAGAGCAGAAAGACAGACAGACAGACAGTATCTCAGTACCTGACATGTTTTCCGTGGACTAGAGAGAGCAGACAGACAGACAGTATCTCAGTACCTGACATGTTTTCCGTGGACTAGAGAGAGCAGACAGACAGTATCTCAGTACCTGACATGTTTTCCGTGGACTAGAGAGAGCAGACAGACAGACAGTATCTCAGTACCTGACGTGTTTTCCGTGGACTAGAGAGAGCAGACAGACAGACAGTATCTCAGTACCTGACGTGTTTTCCGTGGACTAGGGAGAGCAGACAGAGGTTGATCATGTTCCACGAGGTTTTGTTCTCATAGCGCATCAGGTTCAGAGCCATGGCCACATGGGAGTGACAGTTGTCACAGCAGAGGTTGTGCTGTGGAGGGGGGGGAGAGGTACAATCAACATTTGTATGGTCAATGGTACACTATATTTACAAATGTATGTGGACACTTCTTCTAATTAGTTGATTCGGCTATTTCAGCCACACCCGCTGCTGACATGTGTATAAAATCAAGCACACAGCCATGCAATCTCCATTGACAAACATTAGCAGTAGAATGGTCTTACTGAAGAGCTCATTGACTTTCAATATGGCACCGTCATAGGATGCCACCTTTCCAACAAGTCAGTTTGTCAAATTTCTACCGTGCTAGAGCTGCACCAGTCAACTGTAAGTGCTGTTATTGTGAAGTGGAAATGTCTAGGAGCAACAACGGCTCAGCTGCAAAGTGGTAGGCCACACAAGCTCACAGAACAGGACCGCCAAGTCTAAAATCACCATGAGCAATGCCAAGCGTCGGCTGGAGTGGTGTAAAGCTCACCGCCACAAAGTTTAGAGCAGTGGAAACGTGTTCTCTGGAGTGATGAATCACGCTTCACCATCTGGAAGTCCGACGGACGAATTTGGGTTTGGCAGATGCAAGGAGAAAGCTAACTGCCCGTATGCATAGTGCAACTGTGAAGTTTGGTGGAGGAGGAATAATGGTCTGGGGCTATTTTTTATGGTTTGGGCCCCTTAGTTCCAGTGAAGGGATATTTTAACGCTACAGCATACAATGACATTCTAGACGATTCTGTGCTTCCAACTTTGTGGCAACAGTTTGGGGAAGGCACTTTCCTGTTTCAGCATGACAATCCCCCAGTGCACAAAGCAAGGCCCACACCCAAAATGGTTTGTCGAGATCGGTGTGGAAGAACTTGATTGGCCTGCAGAGCACTGACCTCAACTCCATCGAACACCTTTGGGATGAATTGGAATGACCGACTGCGAGCCAGGCCTAATCGCCCAACATCAGTCCCCACAGCAATTTTTCCAACATCTAGTGGAAAGCCTTCCTAGAAGAGTGGAGGCTGATATAGCAGCAGGGGGGGGGGGGGGATGTCCAACTCCATATTAAGGCCCATGATTTTGGAATGAGATGTTCAGCTTTTGGTCATGTAGTGTACCTAGAATCCCAACAGATCCCCCTCATTCGGAATTTGGATTCAAACCGATGACCTTCCGGTTGGAAGCTTCCGCCAACAATTCCTTACCATTCTGTTTTTGTATTCCTCTGAGGCGTCTTGCACTGCTGTGTCCCAGGCGTTGGAGCCACTAGCATACACCCTGGCTACGTCCAGCATCCAGTATCTTCAAATACACAGAGAATCTATCAGAACCTGGAGCTACTACTACTCTGTAGCCTGATTGGTCCCAGATCTGTTTGTGCTGTCTTGAGTTGGGTATACAGCACAAATAGATTTGGGACCAAGCTAACTGCTCTGCACAAGTGCTTTCATTCAAGATACAGTGGGGTACGAAATGATTCACACCCTTGATAAAGATGAGCAATAACGACTGCATAAAACATTTTTGAATTTATATTACTTTATACGAATACAATTGCCCAGAGAAAGACATTTTGTTCAACAAGTAATATATATTTTTTCCACACACAAAAAGGCAGGGGTCAAAATTATTGACACCCCTAAAGATTCTTATGAATAAAGTAGTCAACAAATCTAGAATGAATGAAATCCTGAATTAATCGTGAATAATGATTAGTGAGTAAGTTACAGAGGGTCAAAGATCATAACCCCAAGACATGCTAACCTCTCACCATCACCAAGAACACGTTTTGGGGTGGCAGGTAGCCTAGTGGTTAGAGTGTTGGACTAGTAACCGAAAGGTTGCTAGATCAAATCCCTGAGCTGACAAGGTAAAGATCTGTCGTTCTGCCCCTGAACAAGGCAGTTAACCCACTGTTACAAGGCCAACATTGTAATAAATAAAAAATTCTTAACTGACTTGCCTAGTTAAATAAAAGGTTCAATTAAAATTCAAATAAATTGGGGCCCTCTGTAACTTGCTCACTCATCATTACTTATGATTCATTCAGGATTATCTGTAATCATGGAAGCATCCACATTCATGTAGAAGTGTTTAGAAACATATATTCTCATTTACAATATAAGTGACTCCAAAAATCACACAATACATTATTTACCAGTAATTTCTACTGGGCAAGAAATAATCAGAAACACAACCAAAATGAGCTGAAAATGCAGCCAAAAAGTTTGTAGAGTCACAAGCTTGATGTATTCATTGCATTCTAGGAATATGGGACTTTTGACTACTTTTTTATAAGAATCTTTAGGGGTGTCAATCATTTTGACACCTACCTTTTTGAGGAAAAAGTGTATGTTTTACTTGTTAAACAAAATGTCTTTCTCTGAGCAATTGTACTAGCATAAAAAAGTTGAATTTCACAGAATTCTTTATTTTATACAGTCATTATTGCTCATCTTTATCAAGGGTGTCAATAATTTGGGACCCGACTGCATGTTGAGAAAACATGCTGAGATTTTAATATCCCTCTACTGATTAGACCATGAAGAAGACAATAAACATTTCAGTCATCAGGATAAGACTAAACACACCCCAGAACATTTCGTTTACTTACTTTGTTGGTCTCCCAAAGGCCATGTTGTCTTCCTGCAATAAATCACAAAGAAAATAACATGCAATATAATTGGTAATGTATTCATAATATCAAACCTAATGAATGACAATGTTAAATCACCCTGAAGCTCACTTTTTGGGGTCTCTGAATTTTCAGAAATTCAGCAGATATCAACAACAAACCATATAAGGTGTTGAAGTGCTACAGGAAGCAGATAGATAAATACTACCCAGCAGGTGTCAGCCTGGCACTGGTGTGTGTGTGTGTGTTAAGGTGTCAGCATGCTTCAGTTTTGTTTTAGAGTTAATTTCATGCAATTCTACACATTTTGCTATAGGGTAAAGAGAAATGTTTGCAATTTGTAATATGATATCGGAGTGAAAGTTACTAACAAAATCAACGGGGCCCCCCCCGGCGTAACTTGACCATGATTACTGCAAGTTTAGATAGCTGGCTAGACTAATTTACCAATCTAAAAATTGCTAGCTGACATGGCTAATTGAATGACTGTCAGTGACTGACATGGCAAGAGAAAAACTGCTGATTCACAATCAAATGTCCAAATTGCACCTTGTGTATTGTACTATTCTAACCACCCAAGCCGTAGACTGTTCTCTCTGCTTCAACAAGGCAAATACATTTAAACAGTTTTTCACAATTCCTGACATTTAATCCAAGTAAAAATTCCCTGTCTAAGGTCAGTTAGGATCACCACTTGCTTTTAAGAATGTGAAATGTCAGAATAATAGGAGAGAATAATTTATGTCAGCTTTTATTTCTTTCATCACATTCCCAGTGGGTCAGAAGTTTACATACACTCAATTAGTATTTGGTAGCATTGACCCAAGTTAAACAATTTAAAGGCAAATGTTTCGGGTAGCCTTCCACAAGCTTCCCACAATACGTTGGGTGAATTCTGGCCCATCCCTCCTGACAGAGCTGGTGTAACTGAGTCAGGTTTGTAGGCAACCTTGCTCGCACACGCTTTTTCAGTTCTGAAGACAAATTTTCTATGGGATTGAGGTCAGGGCTTTGTGATGGCCACTCCAATACCTTGACTTTGGTGTCCTTAAGCCATTTTGCCACAATTTTGGAAGTATGCTTGGGGTCATTGTCTTGGAAGACCCATTTGCGACCAAGCTTTAACTTCCTGACTGACGTCTTGAGATGTTGCTTCAATAAATCCACATACTTTTCCTCCCTCATGATGCCATTTATTTTGTGAAGTGCACCAGTCCCTCCTGCAGAAAAGCACCCCCTCGGCTTGCAAGCCTCCCCCTTTTTCCTCCAAACATAACAATGGTCATTATGGCCAAACAGTTCTATTTTTGTTTCATCAGACCAGAGGACATTTTCTTAAAAAAGTACGATCTTTGTGCAGTTGCAAACCGTAGTCTGGCTTTTTTATGGAGGTTTTGGAGCAGTGGATTCTTCCTTGCTGAGCGGCCTTTCAAGTTATGTCGATATAGGACTCGTTTTACTGTGGCTAGAGATACTTTTGTACCAGTTTCCTCCAGCATCTTCACATGGTCCTTTGCTGTTGTTCTGGGATTGATTTGCACTTTTCACACCAAAGTATGTTCATCTCTAGGAGACAGAACGCGTCTCCGTCCTGAGCGGTATGACGGCTGCGTGGTCCCATGGTGTTTATACTTGCATACTATTGTTTGTACAGATGAACGTGGTACTTTCAGGCATTTGGAAATGGCTCCCAAGGATGAACCAGACTGTGGAGTTCTTGAATGATTTCTTTAGATTTTCCCATGATGTCAAGCAAAATGACACTGAGTTTGAAGGTAGGCCTTGAAATACATGTACACCTCCGATAGGCTAATTGACATAATTTGAGTCAATCAGAAGCTTCTAAAGCCATGACATCATTTTGTGGAATTTTCCAAGCTGTTTAAAGGCACAGTCAACTTAGTGTATGTAAACTTCTGACCCACTGGAATTGTGATAGAGTGATATAATCTGTCTGGAAACAATTGTTAGGAAAATTACTTGTGTCATGCACAAAGTAGATGTCCTAACCGACTTGCCAAAACTATAGTTTGTTAACAAGAAATTTGTGGAGTGGTTGAAAAACGAGTTTTAATGTAAACTTCTGACTTCAACTGTAGATGCTAAAATCACCACTACAAGAAAGGCATTTCATTGTACTTGTGCATGTGACATGAAATCTTGAAACTGAAACTATTCTAACTCTCAACAGTAAATTGAGACCCCGACTGAGTTTGTTTAGGGAAATTGATCACCTACAAAAGGGGGGACGCGGCCGCCAGTGGCTTTCCCTGAGCTAGAACAAACATTTAGTCTCTAGTTCTTACAGACCAGGGAAATCCTACTGTAGGGTGTATAGATAGTCTTTCTTATTCAATTTAGCAATCCCAAAGAATGGAGTTTATAGTTGGGGCCAACACAGGGTGCTTGTAGCAGTGTGCTAGTAGCAGTGTACTTGTTGGGGAGCTTCAGGAAGTTAACAGACCATATTGAACTCTTTATTGATCCCTGAGGGGACATGTATTTCCCTGACAAGTTCTTCCAGGAAGGCCAATGTAATAGTGAGCACACACACACACTATTTAGACTCTTCTTCTCTTGAAACCTAGTCCCCAGTCCAGTCCCAAGGCAGCGCCCGCAGTAATAAGTATGATATATATATATATATATCAATCACTGCAAGGAGCAGCACTTGACATACGACTTCAATATATGGTTCTGCTTACAGATCTAGTTATATAGATCTATAGTTCACTACCTCTACAGGCAGCCAATAGGTATTTCAATGTGGTTTAAAGACAGCTCTTCCAATTTATATTTGCCTGTTCCCAAATCTGTTCGTGCTGTCTTGGCAACTCTTATAACAATACTTATACAAGTATTACAGACAAAGCTTAATATCCTGGAACAGAGAACTCCGGTTTCCCCCCAACCAAGATTAATCTACAGGAGTAGGTTTAATCTGGGTCTGGGAAATGGGCCCTAAATCTATGTAAGTGTGTGTAGTGTGTCTAGGCCTATCAGGATTTCAGCTGAATGATATAGGTCTATTTTCTTCTGCATTTGAGAGAAAGAACAGAAAAAGAGGGTAGTAAAAAAACAGAAGAAAGGAGAGGAAGAACACAAGTACTCACAGAGACAAAATAGGGCCCAGCAAAGTCCCGGATGATACCAGAAGAGGTGCAGATTCCCATGTGTCCAATGAATGGTAGCAGCCATCTGCAAGGGTGCAACTTTGGTTTTAGTAGTGGTGGGGACATAACCTGGGGGGGGGGGGGGGGGGGGGGGGGGGTCTAAAAGCTCATTTCTACACAATCCAATATGACAGCCCTTCTAGCCGTCTCTATTTAGAACAACAATATTGTGTTGCACCTTTAACCACTAAAGCACCTTATACCACCCACCACTGCGACTTGTATGCTCTAGTCGGCTGGCCCTCGCTACATATTCGTCGCCAGACCCACTGGCTGCAGGTCATCTACAAGTCCATGCTAGGTAAAGCTCCGCCTTATCTCAGTTCACTGGTCACGATGGCAACACCCATCCGTAGCACGCGCTCCAGCAGGTGTATCTCACTGATCATCCCTAAAGCCAACACCTCATTTGGCCGCCTTTTGTTCCAGTTCTCTGCTGCCTGTGACTGGAACGAATTGCAAAAATCGCTGAAGCTGGAGACTTTGATCTCCCTCACCAACTTCAAACATCTGCTATCTGAGCAGCTAACCGATCGCTGCAGCTGTACATAGTCTATTGGTAAATAGCCCACCCATTTTTACCTACCTCATCCCCATACTGTTTTTATTTATTTACTTTTCTGCTCCTTTGCACACCAATATCTCTACCTGTACATGACCATCTGATCATTTATCACTCCAGTGTTAATCTGCAAAATGTTAATTATTCGCCTACCTCCTCATGCCTTTTGCACACGATGTATATAGACTCCCCTTTTTTTCTCTACTGTGTTATTTACTTGTTAATTGTTTATTCCATGTGTAACTCTGTGTTGTCTGTTCACACTGCTATGCTTTATCTTGGCCAGGTCGCAGTTGCAAATGAGAACTTGTTCTCAACTAGCCTACCTGGTTAAATAAAGGTGTTCTCAACTAGCCTACCTGGTTAAATAAAGGTGAAATAAAAATACATTAAAAGAACTAGCCTAACAAATGAACAACTCTTTAAAAAATTAAGTAAAAAGACTTGATTGTCTTTATTGAGACATACTTTATATCAAATTTCAGCCAGACCGCCTAGCCAGCCTGAGCCGCCTGCACACCCAACCCTCACCAGTCTACTCAATAACTTAACTCTCCCAACACAATTTCCTTCCCACTCCCCCCCCCCCCCCCCAAGGTAAAGGCTTGGAAACAAAAGTAAACAGAAACATACAAAGAAAACACATACACATGAACACACAGAAACAGCACATCCTCCTTATAATTAATCTCATAGGCCTAATAATATTGTAGAGCTCTTTTTACTTGCACACAATATAGCTGGGTAGCCCCGTCCTGCCCCTAGGGGTCTAAGGCCCTGCAGCACCCCAACCCAACACACCCTACTCAGCTTTAGGATATAAGTGAAACATGAAATATTGGTTTCAGGTGTGTTAGACCAAGGCCAGGGTGACAACCCACAGTAAGGCAGACCCCCAGGGCCAGGACTGAGTAGCCCAGCAAGTAGGGATCGTCTAAATAGACATCTCCCCTGACATGGGGCTGTTTTCAATAGAAAATCCTTTTGTCATATAGTATTCCATATAAGGCATCCAGACAATTATGAAAGTTGCCCAGTATACCGTTAATCTTGTGATAAATCAAATCTAGGGATACATAACTTGACATTTCTGCCATCCATTGTGACATTGTTGGAGGAAAACCAACATTCCAAATAATAGCAATGCATTTATTAACCACTATAAATCCTAGGTTACAGTTTCCTCTGATAAGTCTCCAGTATCAACATTTCCAAGCAAACAAAAACAAGGAGAAGGGAGAATCTGTAGACATGCTGAGACAAAAGAACATACACTTTGCCAGAATTCAGCCAGCCTTCCCAAGACCATAGCATCTGCAACTATGTTCCCTTTTGTGTTTTAAAACTCCAGCAGAGGAACAACATTTCTGAGTGCATATAATTCAGTTTCACTGGCATGTAGTACGTTCTATGGATGGTCTTAAACTGCAGTAATTCATGTCTGAGATTATATGAACATGACTTCGCATTCAAACATCTGTATCCATTAATCATCATCAATAGCGTCTACCAGGTCTTCCTCACATTTTTGCTGTACATGTTAATCTCGAAAACATAATTCCACTTTGACATTATGGCTTATTTTGTGTAGGCCAATGACCAAAACATCTTCATTTCATCCATTTTAAAATGCAGGCCGTAACACAACAAAATGTGGAAAAAGTAAAGGGGTGTGAATTCTTTCTGAAGGCACTGTAGCTTAACTGATCAAATGAACAGACAGACAGGGCAGTGTATTATTCTCTTACACCTCGATCACACTGACAGTGTCATTGCATTTTGGTACACCAGAAGTACTTTCATCTCCAATGGGACGCTGCGTTTGCCTTGCAGCATTGCGTTGCAGAGGCTGTTGCAGTGTATTCTGTGTGGTGCATACGTTGGATTTATCTAACATATGCATCAAATTGTATGCTTGACTTGACAGAAATAGTAGCAAAAGGTGAATGTTATCCACCAAAAATGTGGGATTACAAAGGTTTGACAGCAGAATTCATTACACAACATTGATGCAATGACGACTTCGGTCTGATCGCGGCATAACTGCATTGAGTTACAGCGATTGCACTTATTTTGACCAGGGCCCAAAGTAATGCACTACATAGGGAAAAGTGAGCCATTTGGGATGCAAAAACAACATTCTTTCCTCATACATCTGGCAGCCCACTAGAGCATCTCGCTGATTCATCTTCATATAATTGGTTTATACTAGAGGTCGACCGATTAATCGGAATGGCCGATTCATAACAATCGGAAATCGGTATTTTGGGGCGTCGATTTCAGATTATTATTTTTTTTATAAAAAAAAAAATGTTTTATACCTTTTATTTAACTAGGCAAGTTAGTTAAGAACACATTCTTATTTTCAATGACAGCCTATGAACTGTGGGTTAACTGCCTTGTTCAGGGGCAGAACGACAGAGTTTCACCTTGTCAGCTCAGGGGTTTCAATCTTGCAACCGCACAGTTAACTAGTCCAACGCTCTAACCATTGCACTCCACGAGTAGCCTGCCTGTTACACGAATGCAGTAGAAGCCAAGGTAAATTGCTAGCTGGCATTAAACTTATCTTACAAAAAACAATAAATCACTAGTTATAACTACTAATCCAGTTTAGCAGGCAATATTAACCAGGTAAAATTGTGTAATTTCTCTTGCGTTCATTGCACAAAGAGTCACGGTATATGCAACAGTTTGGGCTGCCTGGCTCATTGCGAACTAATTTGCCAGAATTTTACATAATTATGACACACATTGAAGGTTGTGCAATGTAACAAGAATATTTAGACTTAGGGATGCCACCCGTTAGATAAAATACAGAACGGTTCCATATTTCACTGAAATAATAAACTAAATTATCGTTTCCGGATTCGATCATATTAACGACCAAAGGCTCTTATTTCTGTGTTTTATTATGTTATAATTAAGTCTGATTTGATAGAGTCGTCTGACTGAGAAGCAGCAGGCCCGTAATCATTCATTCAAACAGCACTTTTGTGCGTTTTGCCAGCAGCTCTTCGCAAGCACAGTCTCAAGTCTCATGTTAAAAGGAACCACCAACTTTCATATGTTCTCATGTTCTGAGCAAGGAACTTAAACGTTAGCTTTTTTACATGGCACATATTACTTTTCTCCAACACTTTGTTTTTGCATTATTTAAACCAAATTGAACATGTTTCATTATTTATTTGAGGCTAAATTGATTTTATTTATGTTTTATATTAAGTTGAAATAAGTGTTAATTCAGTATTGTTGTAATTGTCATTATTACAACTAAAACATTTAATAAAAATCGTCCGATTAATCGGTATCGGCCTTTTTGGTCCTCAAATAATCGGTTTCAGCGTTGAAAAATCATAATCGGTCGACCTCTAGTTTATACCAATGATACCATCATATTATGCATTCAAGAGATGCTCTTTTGCAATAGTGAAATGGTGCAGGAAAGAGGGGCAGGACACAGAGGAGGCATCCTAGATAATGTCTGGCCCAATAGAGAGTGCAGTGCAGCAGTGCCCACCTAAAAACTAGGCAGAGATTTTATGTAGGGGCGAGTTGGTTGTTGGAGAGAAAGCGGGTGGTGAGGACTGTCTCAAATGGCACTCTATTGTCATTCGTGCACTAATTTTGACCAGAGACAAATGTAGTGCACTATAAAGGGAATAGTGTGCCATTAAGGACGCAACCTGTATCTGTCTCCTCCTTGATCCAAAAGACACTCCCTACAACACTACACCACAATCAGATTTAAATATAGCTAATAAAGTACATTTCTGTTATGAAACAGCCAAACCATAGAAATGTGTTTTGGTAGTCTGATAAAAACGTCTAACATGCAAAATGCCGACAACCTGTCTGTGAGGATGATGTCACTTTAAACTACTCTAACAGCTTGTGGCTTTGTTACTATGTAGCGAGTTGCCTCGCTGAAACTGATTGATTGCGTCAAGCCACTTTGATACAAAGCCAGCTGGTTGGATTAATCATTAGGATACATTGCAGCCATTTCGCTAAAGTTATTGTAACCTAGCTTGCCTGTGTGCCTTTACGAAGCCAGCAAAGGCTAATTCGCCCCTGGGCTATGCTGTCAAGTGTCCCTGACTGTCAATGTCGGAAAAGAAAAGCCACCGTTTTAAATTTGACAAGCTTTGTCCTCGGAACATATCGGTATTAATAACCGACTGCGAGGGCTTAAACAGAGTTGATAAGCGAGCTGATTGCTAGCTGGCTAGCCAGTTGCTAACGTTAGCCACGGAGCTGTCACCAATAACTCTCCCACACTGATTATGAATCACGCACTAAACACGACAAAGCAGACAAGCAAGTTTACTCCGGGAACTCACGATAGTACGGGGATAGGTGTCCACACGATACAGTAGGGGTAACGACTCGTATCGGGGTTTATTCTTTCAAAGGCTATGTGGTAATTCTTCATGGTGTCGATTTCGACATCCGCCATCACCAACTCTGAAAAATGAATTTCATTCGCCCAACTTCCTGGCAACCAGCTTCTCCACAGACAGAACAATGAGATTGGCCATCTAGCAATTATGACAAATGCCAGATGGACCATCTTTTTGTTGGGTGGGCTGGTGGAAAAAAGGGAAACAGCCAGTGACCCATAGGCCTGTTAGATTTATTTTTTTTATTAAGATTTTTGTTATCATTTTTGCAATTTCTCTGTTATCATCATAATATATTTGATATTTTCAGGGCTCCTGAGTGGAGCAGCGGTCTAATGCACTGCATCTCAGTCCCTGGTTTGAATCCAGGCTCTATCACATCTCGCCATGATTGGGAGTCCCATAGGTCCCGTACAATTGGCTGGTCTTCCCTGGCTACCTGAACCTGCTGAGACCCCTGTCACCATCTGATCCTGCTCAGAATTACCTTACATTTATACATTATATTAGGGGCGACAGGTAGCCTAGTGGATAGAGCGATGGGCCAGTAACTGTAAGGCTGCTGGATTGAATCCCTAAGCTGACAAGTCTGTTGTTCTGCCCCTGAACACGTTTATAAATGGCAAAAAAGACAGTCAAAAAATACATCATAGGGAATAAGGTTTTGAAGTGTCTGTCTCACTGTCAACTGCGTCTAATTTCAGCAAACTTAACAAGTGTAAATATTTGTATGAACATAAGATTCAACAACTGAGACATAAACTGAACAAGTTCCACAGACATGTGACTAACAGAAATGGAATAATGTGTCCCTGAACAAAGGTGGAGTCAAAATCAAAGGTAACAGTCAGTATCTGGTGTGGCCACCAGCTGCATTAAGAACTGCAGTGCATCTCCTCCTCATGGACTGCACCAGATTTGCCAGTTCTTGCTGTGAGATGTTACCCCACTTTTCCACCAAGGCACCTGCAAGTTCACAGACTTTTCTGGGGGGAATGGCCCTAGCCCTCACTTGTGCGATCCAACAGGTCCCAGATGTGCTCAATGGGATTGAGATCCGGGCTCCTCGCTGGCCATGGCAGAACACTGACATTCCTGTCTTGCAGGAAATAACTCACAGAACAAGCAGTATGGCTGGTGGCATTGTCATGCTGGAGGGTCATGTCAGGATGAGCCTGAAGGAAGGGTACCACATGAGGGAGGAGGATGTCTTCCCTGTAACGCACAAAGTTGAGATTGCCTGCTATGACAACAAGCTCAGTCCGATGATGCTGTAACACACCGCCCCAGACCATGACGGACCCTCCACCTCCAAATCGATCCCGCTCCAGAGTACAGGCCTCGGTGTAACCCTCATTCCTTCGACTATAAACGCAAATTCAACCACCCCTGATGAGACAAAACTGTGACTCCTTAGTGAAGAGCAGTTTTTGCCATTCCTGTCTGGTCCAGGCCTACAAGCCCTAAGTCCAACCTTTCTCAGCCTATTGCGAACAGTCTGAGCACTGATGGAGGGATTGTGCATTCCTGGTGTAACTCGGGCAGTTGTTGTTGCCATCCTGTACCTGTGTGATGTTAGGATGTACCGATCCTGTGCAGGTGTTGTTACACGTGGTCTGCCACTGTGAGGACGATCAGCTGTCCGTCCTATCTCCCTGTAGCGCCGTCTTAGGCGTCTCACAGTACAGACATTGCAGTTTATTACCCTGGCCACATCTGCAGTCCTCATGCCTCCTTGCAGCGTGCCTAAGGCATGTTCACGCAGATGAGCAGGGACCCTGGGCATCTTTCTTTTGGTGTTCTTCAGAGTCAGTAGAAAGGCCTCTTTAGTGTCCTAAGTTTTCATAACTGTGACCTTAACCGTTCCACAGGTGCATGTTCATTAATTGTTTATGAGTCATTGAACAAGCATGGGAAACAGTGTTAAATCCCTTTGCAATGAAGATCTGTGAAGTTATTTTGATTTTTACGAATTATCTTTGAAAGACAGGGTCCTGAAAAAGGGACGTTTCTTTTTTTGCTGAGTTTCTAAGAAAGCTCAGGACATTATTTATTTTTTTGGGACACAAAACAACCTTGTATGGGTTACCTTTGGGCTCCTGAGAGGCGCAGCGGTCTAAGGCACTGCATCTCAGTGCTAGAGGTGTCACTACAGATCCTGGTTTGATTCCAGGCTGTCTCACAACCAGCCATGACTGAGAATCCCAATTGGCCCAGTGTCATACAGGTTAGGGTTTGGCCGGGGTAGGCCTTCATTGTAAATAAGAATTTGTTCTTAAGTCATAGCACAGATTCTCAATTGGATTGAGGTCTAGGCTTTGACTAGGCCATTCCAAGACATTTAAATGTTTTTCCTTCAAAACCTCTTAAGGATGAGAGCCTTTTTTCAAATTTTCACCTAAAATGACATACCCAAATCTAACTGCCTGTAGCTCAGGACCTGAAGCAAGGATACAGTGCCTTGCAAAAGTATTCATCCCCCGTTTTTCCTATTTTGTTGCATTACAACCTGCATTTTAAATGGATTTAATTTGGATTTCATGTAATGGACATACACAAAATAGTCCAAATTGGTGAAGTGAAATGAAAAAAAATAACTTGTTTAAAAAAAATCTCAAAAATAAAAAACAGAAAAGTGGTGTGTGTATATGTGTTCACCCCCTTTGCTATGAAGCCCCTAAACAAAATCTGGTGCAACCAATTACCTTCAGAAGTCACATAATTAAAGTCCACCTGTGTGCAATCTAAGTGTTACATGATCTGTCACATGATCTCAGTATGTATACACCTGTTCTGAGAGGCCCCAGAGTCTGCAATACCACTAAGCAAGAGGCACCGCCAAGCAAGCGGCACCATGAAGACGAAGGAGCTCTCCAAACAGGTCAGGGACAAAGTTGTGGAGAAGTACAGATCAGGGTTGGGTTAAAAAAATACCCAAAACTTTGAACATCCCACGGCGTACCATTAAATCCATTATTAAAACATGGAAAGAATATGGCACCACAACAAGCCTGCCAAGAGGAGGGCCGCATACCAAAACTCATGGACCAGACTAGGAGGGCATTAATCAGAGAGTCAACAAAGATAACTCTGAACGACCTGCAAAGCTCCACAGCGTAGATTTGAATATCTGTCCATAGGACCACTTTAAGCCGCACACTCCACAGAGCTGGGCTTTACGGAAGAGTGGCCAGAAAAACAGCCATTGCTAAAAGAAAAAAAACATGTTTGGTGTTTGCCAAAAGGCATGTGGGAGACTCCCCAAACATATGGAAGAAGGTACTCTGGTCAGATGAGACTAAAAAGGAGCTTTTTGACCAAACCCTATGTCTGGCGCAAACCCAACACCTCTCATCACCCTGAGAACACCATCAGCAGGGACTGGGAAACTGGTCAGAATTGAAGGAATGATGGATGGCGCTAAATACAGGGAAATTCTTGAAGGAAATCTGTTTCAGTCTTCCAGAGATTTGATACTGGGACAGAGGTTCACCATCCAGCAGGACAATGACCCTAATTATACTGCTAAAGCAACACTCGAGTGGTTTAATAAAGATTGCTGTACAGCAGTGGAACCCAACCAACATGAAGGAGCTGGAGCAGTTTTGCCTTGAAGAATGGGCAGAAATCCCAGTGGCTAGATGTGCCAAGCTTATAGAGACATATCCCAAGAGACTTGCAGCTGTAATTTCTGCAAAGGTGGCTCTACAAGGTATTGACGCTCAAGTTTTCAATTTTTTAGTCTTATTTTTTTGTTTGTTTCACAATAAAAAATATTTAGCATCTTCAAAGGGGCGGCAGGGTAGCCTAGTGGTTAGAGCATTGGACTAGTAACCGGAAGGCTGCAAGTTCAAACCCCCTAGCTGACAAGGTACAAATCTGTCATTCTGCCCCTGAACAGGCAGTTAACCCACTGTTCCTAGGCTGTCATTGAAAATAAGAATTTGTTCTTAACTGACTTGCATGGTTAAAAAAAAGAAGAAAAGTGGTAGGCATGTTGTGTAAATCAAATGATACAACCCCCCCCCCAAAATCTATTTTAATTCCAGGTTGTAAGGCAACAAAATAGGAAAAATGCCAAGGGGGGAATACTTTCGCAAGCCACTGTATGCATATTCTTGATACCATTTGAAAGGGAACAGTTAGAAGTTTGTGGAAATGTGAATTGAATGTAGGAGACATATTAGATCTGGTGGATGATAATAGAAAGAAAAAAAAACATTTTTTTGTACCCTCTTCTTTGAAATGCAAGCGTAAGGCCATAATGTATTATTCCAGCCCAGACAGTGTATGTGCAAAGTTTTAGACTGATCCAATGAACCATTGCATTTCTTTTCAACATTTTGTATCAAGACTGCCCAAATGTGCCTTATTGGTTTATTAATGCATTTTCAAGTTCATAACTGCACTCTCCTCAAACAATAGCATGGTATTATTTCACTGTAATTGGACAGGGCAGTTAGATTAATACGATTTTAAGCTTTCTGCCAATATCATATATGTCTATGTCCTGGGAAATGTTCTTGTTACTTACAACCTCAATTGCATTAGCCTACGTTAGCTCAACCGTCTTGCAGGGGAGGCGGGGGGCACTGTTAAAAGTCAATTTGGGAACTGTCTGTATTTTAATTGTTATAGTAATGTTTATTCACTCCTGAATTTCAGTCTCTTCAACCAGCGAATGGGTCTTAGTTCATGAGCTCTCTGGTGTCTGGTTACGTTACATAGCCAAAGGCACAGGAGGTTGAACAATCCTGTCTATTTCCCGCCTATTTCATTCACTGAAATTCCGGTCACTTCTTGGCAGAAAGATATGCATACAGACAAAACATTACACAGCTCAGTGATGTGGGCTGATGTGGCAAATATCTAGGGCTGAAATGTTGTCCCAATCCGCCCTATCACAATCAGACAGCCAGGAGAGAGCTGCTGAATGTTCAGCCAGCCTCTAAAACCCAATTATCTCTTTGTAATTATACTGAACAAAAAATGTAATGCAACATGCAACAAATTCAAATATTTTACTAATTTAGAGTTCACATTAGGAAATCAGTCAATTGAAATAAATTCATTAGGCCCGATTCTATGGATTTCACATGATTGGGAATACAGATATGCATCTATTGGTCACAGATACCTTTTAAAAAAGCAAGTAGAGGCATGGATCAGAAAACCAGTCAGTATCTGGTGTGACCACTATTTGCCTCATGCAGCGCCACATCCCCTGCGCATAGAGTTGATCAGGCTGTTGATTGTGGCCTGTGGAATGTTGTCCAACTCCTCTTCAATGACTGTGAGAAGTTGCTGGATATTGGCAGGAACTGGAACATGCTGTCGTACACGTCGATCAAGCGCATCCCAAACATGCTCAATGGGTGACATGTCTGGTGGGTATACAGACCATGGAAGAACTGGGACATTTTCAGATTCCAGGAATTGTGTACAGATCCTTGCAGCATGGGTCCGTGCATTATCATGCTGAAACATGAGGTGATGGTGGTGGATGAATGGAATGATCTCAGGATCTCATCAGTATCTCTGTGCATTCAAATTGTCATCGATAAAATGCGATTGTGTTAGTCGTCCGTACCTAATGCCTGCCAATATCATAACCCCACCATCACCATGGGCACTCTGTTCACCATGTTGACATCAGAAAACCACTCACCCACACGACGACATACACATGGTCTGCAGTTGTGAGGTCGGTTGGACCTACTGCCAAATTTTCTAAAATGACGTTGGAGGCGGCTTATGGTAGAGAAATTACCATTTAATTCTCTGGCACCCTCAATACTTGAAACATCTGTGGCATTGTGTTGTGTGACAAAACTGCACATTTTAGAGTGGTCTTTTATTGTCCCCAGCATAAGGTGGACATGTGTAATAATTATGCTGTTTAATCAGCTTCTTGACATGCCACACCTGTCAGGTGGATGGTTTATTTTGGCAAAGGAGAAATGCTCACAACAGGGATGTAAACAAATTTGTCCAAATGGAACATTTCTGGGATCTAAACTTTGCATGTTGTGTTTATATTTTTGCTCATTGCCGAAAGTGCCAGTGATGCACTGACTAGCATTTCCCTAAAGTTCAGCTAAATCATGGCTTTCATGTGGTTTAGTAGGACTTCAAATACATCAACATTTGCTCTTTCTATATTACACAAATAGTGTAGGCAAAGAGAGGAGAAGTACTCTGAGGTGGGGTGGGGGTGCAGGTTGAAGGCAGAAGCAGAGGCAGTCGCAGCTGTTAAATAAGCTATCTATCTATATCTGTGGCGATGCAAAGGTGGAACTGGAAGCAGAGAGGAACCCATGGGACGTGGCTGGGTTCAGTGTACTCCATGCAGCCTTCTATTAGACATGACAGGTGATATACTGTGTGAAGGGCAAAACAAATTACTCAGCAAAAGCAGGCAGACGTTGAAAAATGAAGGAAGGAACAGCGGGCTGGTCCTAGCAGAACCAGGGGAATTCTCCAGCAAAATACCACCTCAATATCCAGCGAGCACTGGTCCTCAACCATACTACCCAATTAGGCCCCATGATGTGGAGCCCAGCACCGGATGGAACTTTATGTCAGCTTGAGGTTCCTTTTCAAGTCAAAAGGTTTGAGATGTTTAATGTCAATGTGTGAACTTATCATCCTCCCAACCCTCCTATCTGTAATTACCTTTACATTTTTTTTTTATTCACCTTCATTTTGACTGAGAGTCAATGCCGAGACCAAAGTCTATTTTCCAGATGAGCCCTGTTTAGCTGGTTGGAGAAATATGTTTGGTGAGGTTCTATTTTAATACACTGTACAGCTTTAAAGATTCCCCTGAAATGGCCTTAAAGTCTTTCAGAACAGGAGGAACAGGAAGGGATTATTAAAGAGAAGGCTAGGGGATGTGTTTTAAGCCAATAGAAGAAAGGCAACGATTTGAGGGAGAATGTAGAGAAGAATCATTAAGGCTTTGGTGTTTACTTCACAATAGCCTCTTCAGCAAGTTTGTGCGTCTGTATAATGTGTGTGTGTGTCTGTGCATCTGTGCAGGAGTGCATGTTTAGTTAACTTGTAAAAATTCTCCATAGGCAAAAAATCTCTCATCTCATCTGAAAACATCACTGTATTTTTTTTAAACTAGGCAAGTCAGTTAAGAACAAATTCTTATTTATAGTGAGCCTAGGAACAGTGGGTCTACAGCCTTGTTCAGGGTCAGAACAACACGTTTTTTACTTTGTCAGGGATTTGATCTGTCGACCTTTTGATTACACTCTAACCACTAGGCTACCTGCCACCCCACTTACATCAGATCCTGCAATATGTGAGTCCCTGCAACCAAATCTCATTCAACGTCCATAACTAAACCCACTCATCATTGGATTTGCTGTCTTTGGTCTCAGTTGGAGATATTGATTTTGTGTTGGCCAATAAACGGCACATGGAGCTTTGAACCTTTATAAGACAGTGACTGAGGCAATCACAATGAATCATTCAGTGTAGGTATCAGACACAAAACCGCTGTTACCCAACCCCTAGTCTTGTCCACCAGCAAAGGCTTGTGGCGATTAACCTGGGGATGAGGTTACCTAGTTGACACCTATAGACATCACAAGGAAACCACAACCCATATTGTATATATCACACCGTGAAATAGGAAAATAGACCGTACAAAGCAATCCTTAGAGACCACAGTATCCTCACAGTTGGGTGAATGGAAGGTTCATTTCCTTCAGCTATTTGTTGTGTTTACACTGCAATTTGTATTTATTTATTTTATTTAACCTTTATTTAACTAGGCAAGTCAGTTAAGAACAAATTCTTATTTACAATGAATGCCTACTGGGGAACAGTGGGTTAACTGCCTTTTCGGGAGCAAAATGACAGATTTTCACTTTGTCAGCTCAGGGATTTTATCTAGCACCCTTTTGATTAACAGCTCAACACTCTAACCACTAGGCTACCTAAAGAGGTCATACAGTCTATGATGCATAACAACTGACAGACGTTTTGTGATGATGCTGTCAATACAGACCGGCTCAACGGTTTTGAACATCATCAATAATGAGGAATATTGACTGATAAGGTCCCAAAGGTTTTGTCATGAATGTGACTGCATGGATGGTAATCTCAGGAAGATGAATACATAGAGCAATTTATTGCAAGGTGACAAAGCTAGATGTTTGTGGAAGTGAAGGTTAAAGTATAGAGTATTTCCATCTGAGAAGTAGATACACAATGGATAGCCATTACACTCACTCTGACTCAAACATCTTAGCTGACATTGTTGTTATTGATTGATTACCAGGTAAATAAATTGTTGACATGATATTCAAAAATAAGAAATAAGATGGCAAAACATTAAAAGAAGAAAAGATGAGTGTAAGAAATGAAAACAATGCAACAACAACAACAACAAAAAAGGGGGGGTGCATTAAAAGGGGTCTGATCAAATTGATTGGATAGTTTTTTAAATGTCTACAGGCTGCTCTATTTTACAACTCATGACAGCAAAGCACAACCCTGCAGAAGATGCTGGAAATATTGATGTACATTGTGCACATCTGGATCATACATTTCTATAACATTGTATAGAGTCAAAGCTCCATTGTGATCTCACAACCAAGAAAATGAAGAGATACAAATTTGTGGGCTCTGCGCTCCCTACATTTCTGTACATAATCTACATCAATGTGAAAGGAAACAGTGCCACACAGTGGATATATTTGAAATGATTTCACATTTGGCACAAAATACATGCAGCAATCTATTCTGAGGAATGGTTTTCCACACATAGGTTAAGACAACTCCTGGATTAAAAAGCTCAATGGAGAATCTGAATCTGTGAACCTGTCCCTAAAAGTTATGTAACTGTAGAATCAGTAGGGCAGGTTAGCGTTTGTGTCTGACCAGATGCAATTTCATTCTTTGGGTGTTTAAGATATTTTAACGCAATTCTTAAATACAAGGCTGAAAAACAACAGAAAAGCCCTAAGCAATTATGCGAATCAGAAAAGCTTGAATGTCGGCTAACAGTGACCTACACCTGTTTGTTTTCTCGGTTGCTGACATCTGACCATTAACAAATACCTTGAAAGCAGATGGAGGGTTAATTCAAGTAAAAACTCAGTCCACCTAACTTTATTGATAGGGTTTACCCACCTTTTACAGGATTTTTTTTAATGTTGTGATTTTTATATAACTAGGCAAGTCAGTTAAGAACAAATTCTTATTTACAATGACGGCCACCCCAGCCAAACCCGGACGGCGATCGGGGCAATTGTGCATCTGCCCTTTGGGACTCTCAATCACAGCCAAATGTGATACAGCCTGGATACAAACCAGGAACTGTAGTGACGCCTATTGCACTGAGATGCAGTGCCTTAGACCGCTGCGTCACTCAGGAACCCAAATAGGGGCATATTCACCCAAATTAGAAAATTACATTTTGGTTAAGGCTATCGTGTTCAAAACATCTTTAAGTAACTTTGTTGAGTTTTACAATCATTTTTTAGACCCTTGCGGATGATTTGGACATGATTTACAAAAAATGCTAATATCGGTCCAATGATGTTGACAACTGTGCCATACAGGTTGCAAAATAGTTGGGAAGAGATTTTTGATGTAACGATTCCATGGCACACGGTGTATGAGTTGATATATAAATCAACGCAAGATTCAAGACTTTGTGCTTTTCAGCAAAACATATTTTGTAGAATTCTTGCCACCAACAAAATTTTGATTATTTGGGGCATAAGATCATCGAAGCTCTGCAGATTTTGTTGTGAGGTACAGAATCAATAGACCATTTATTTTGGTATTGCCCTCAGGTAGCCTGTTTCTGGTCTCAGGTTCAGGAATGGCTGAAAATGCAAAGCATTGATCTAAAATTGACCTTAGAAATAGTACTGTTAGGAGATCTGGAGAGACCGGGTCAGTCAATTACTAATATACTAAAACTCTTAGTAAAAGTATTTATCTTCAACTCGCAATCTGTGGATTCTATTCGATTAGATAGATTGAAATTGTACGTTAAACATCACAGCATAAAAGATATGTGTTGCGTAGAAACACGAAGTGGGTGGCCAGCAGAGATAGATGGAATGGTCTGAAGCTTTAGTATGTGGAATTGGAGACAAGTGGGAGTGGAGTTGCTGTGTGAGAGAGAGAATGATGCTCAAAAGGAGAAAAGAATGTCAAAAGAAAACATAATGAAAGTACATTTGAATGACACTAAGTGGCAGTGTCTTTACAACTAATGCCGGTTTGCCTGAGGCTGATGCTGCGCTGGTGTTTGTACACACACATATACACACACTCTCATTCAAATAAACACATACAAGAACACACACATACATGTAATAGTGCCAGACATGCACACAAACATATATAGTAGGCATTGCTGTTATGATTTCAGTTGTCCTTGATTTCCTTTGTTTTAAATGGATTATTTTGTTTTATAATTGTTTTGCATTGTTGTTGGCTGTTTTCTTCTGTCTTTTCCTTTTCTCTCTTTAGTTCTCTTGGTTGTTGGTGCATTGGGGGGGTTCATGGGGGAGGGGAATGGAATTCATTGTACTTTAAATTTTTCTTCCGTGGGGGGAGGGCTGTGGGAGGGGTCTAGAATGCTTGAGGGACAGCTATTGGGGAACTGTGGGGGGATCTTGGAGGGTTCAGGTTCAGGTTTTTTGGCCTGGTGGTAGATCGGTCAACGTGCCCTTGAGCAGGGCATTGACCCTGGATGTTTCTGTGTGTCGCTCTGAATGGGAATCTGTTGTCATGTTCTGACCTTAGTTCTGTTATTTTATCTTTGTTTTAGTATGGTCAGGAAGTGAGTTGGGTGGGCAGTCTATGTTTGTTTTTCTATGTTGGTTTTGGAGTTCGGCCTAGTATGGTTCTCAATCAGAGGCAGCTGTCAATTGTTGTCCCTGATTGAGAATCATACTTAGGTAGCCTGGGTTTCACTTTTGGGTTGTGGGTGTTTGTCTTCCGTGTCAGTGTTTGTTGCCACACGGGACTGTTTCATTCATTTTCACGTTTAATGTTTTGTATTTCGTAGTGTTCAGTTTATGTTTTAAAATAAACATTATGGACACTTACCACGCTGCGTTTTGGTCCTCCGATCCTTCTCGCTTCTCCTCCTCAGAAGAGGACGAGATCCCTTGGTCCTTCGATCCTTCTGGCTTCTCCTCCTCAGAAGAGGAGGACAGATCCCTTACAGAAACACCCACCACAAAAGGACCAAGCAGTGTGGTAACGGGCAGCAGCAGCGATCGCAGGACTCCTGGACTTGGGAGGAGATTCTGGACGGTAAGGGACCATGGACACAGGCTGGAGAATATCACCACCCCAAGGCTGAGCTGAAGGCAGCGAAAGCCAAGAGGCGGTGGTGTGAGGAGGCAGCACGGCAGCATGGCAGCACGGCAGCGCGGCTGGAAGCCCGAGAGGCAGCCCAAAAACACACGGTGAGTGTGGCGAAGGCAGGTAGGAGACCTGCGCCAACTTCCCGTGCTTACCGGAGAGAGAGAGAGGGACCGGGCAGGCACCGCGTTATGCCGTGTGGCGCACGGTGTCCCCGGTGCATGTGCATAGCCTGGTGCGGTACATCACAGCGCCTCGTATCGGCCGGGCTAGAGTGGGCATCGAGCCAGGTGCCATGAAGCTGGCTCAGCACATCTGGTCCCCAGTGCGTCTCCTCGGGCCGGTGTACATGGAACCAGCCTTACGCATGTCCAGCACTGCCAGAGTCTCCCTCCTCTCCAGCGCTGCCAGAGTCTCCCATCTGTCCTGAGCTGCCAGAGTCTCCCGTCTGTCAGCCAGGAGCTGCCAGAGTCTCCCGTCTGTCAGCCAGGAGCTGCCAGAGCCGCCTGTCACGCCGGCGATGCCGGAATCGCCCTTCACTCCGGCGCTGCCGGAGTCTCCCGCCTGTCCGGCGCTGCATCTCCCGCCTGTCCGGCGCTGCCGGAATCTCCCGTCCGTCCGACGCTGCCGAAATCTCCCGTCCATTCGGGAACCGTGGCGAGGGTCCCCAGTCCGAGGTCGGCGGCGAGGGTCACCGCTTTTAAGAAGCCACGGAGGCGAATAGAGAGGCGGAGAAGGACTATGGTGGGGTCCACGTCCCGCGCCAGAGCCGCCACCGTGGACAGACACCCACCCAGACCCTCCCCTATAGGTTTCTGTTTTGCGTCTGGAGTCCGAATACTGTCACATTCTGACTTTAGTTCTGTTATTTTATCTTTGTTTTAGTATGGTCAGGACGTGAGTTGGGTGGGCAGTCAATGTTTGTTTTTCTATGTTGGTTTTTGAGTTCGGCCTAGTATGGTTCTCAGTCAGAGACAGCTGTCAATTGTTGTCCCTGATTGAGAATCATACTTAGGTAGCCTGGGTTTCACTTTTGGGTTATGGGTGTTTGTCTTCCGTGTCAGTGTTTGTCGCCACACGGGACTGTTTCGTTCATTTTCACGTTTATTGTTTTGTATTTCGTAGTGTTCAGTTTATGTTTTAAAATAAGCATTATGGACACTTACCACGCTGCGTTTTGGTCCTCCGATCCTTCTCCTCCTCAGAAGAGGACGAGATCCCTTACATCTGTCGGATGACTGGTATGATGTAGTTGTTGAGCAGCTTCACTGCAAGTATATTGTATGTTTTGAATAAAAAATCATAAAAAAACAATATCAGTCCAATGACTTAGGATTTGTGCCACAAATGATTAATGTTAGCATGTGGAAACAGTGACTGGGAAACTAAACCAAAGAATGGATTGCTGTCATACCTTGTCCATAGACTGCTTACAGGGTCAGGAAATTCACGTGTCATTTTTGAATTTGGGTGAACTATCCCTTCAATGCTATTTTGCATTTTCTGTTCTGCTAGATGAGTGTTTTGGGGTTCTACATACCTACAGAGTTTAGACTTCACCCACCCATGTTTTTACTACATCCCTCAAGGGATACTTCAGTATATTCTGGATACCATGAAGCAAAATAGTAAACCCTGGAACCCCAGGGAAAAAGGAAAACTCAACCAAATTCTAAGAACTCGCTTGGAGCTGCCAAAAACACTCCTTTTACCCTTTATCATAGATCAAAAATAGCTAAAGTGGGTCTTTCATTAGAAGAAGAGAATACCCCCCCCCCCCCCCCCCTTCTCCACACCCAATGAGTAGGGTACTGCCAATGGGATACTGCCCAAATTGGCACTGTCAACATATTATGTAATTGTCTGCACCCTTTGAAGGGAGCTTTCAAGCTATAAAGCAGACCTTTGTTGATCATCTGAAGCAGTTCATTCTTAGTTTGGTACATTGTATATGCTCTGGCACGGTTTCCAATCTGGTTTAATTCGCAGGCAATACTGAGTAATCAAATTACAGACACAAATTGGATAGGGCAGTTTTTAAAAAACTGATTGTGTACATCACATTTGCTGATAATGCTAGATCATGAAATATTTCTAATTTAAAAGGAACTGAGACCCACATACTGTATAAGCCCCAAACATTTGAATAATGATGTCAATGCTATGCCATTGACATCGCTTCTCCCTGTCTGAAACCGGTTAAACACACAGGAAGGAACGTTTTCCAAAGGAGATTGAGATTGTGCAATGCTTCGTTCCTTGATACCACGTTCCGGACACATCCATGCAAAAGAATGTTCCTAATGCCGCCCACGTTCTGTTTTTTGTTGTATTTGTAGCGTTTTATACCATTGGGACTTAAATGACATTTTACATGATTTATACTCCATGTAGAAGCTTTTAGGCAGGCTAAAATCTAGAACACTTCGTTTTTGATGTATTGAAACTTCTTGGAGTTCTCACTTTTTTCATATCCCAGTTTAATAGGGTGCGGTTTTTCAATGAAATATCGTTATTTATTCTCTCAGTATTCATCCCTTGATACTGTATCAACTCATTAATCAATTTCACCGTCATGTGAAACAACAGAGGGAAATCCAACGTTGACGAGAAACAGTTGCCCGGTGACTAGTCCTAAAGGTATGAGGGACAGTTCGCAGTCGATCAGACATCCACGCCAAAGTTTCCTGTAGCCAAGGTAAATACCACATTTATACTCTCTCTTTCTCTCTCTCTCTCTCTCTCTCTCTCTCTTTCTCTCTCCTCTGCTTGGAACGACCGCCTACTTACTTTCCATTGGACACCTCATGTTCATTTAAGACACTCATCTGTTGCACTCCAGTATCTGAGTGGTTGGCAAGGCTGTCACCGGTCGGGGAGGCGTGACCGACCGATTACTGTCGGAGGGGGACATGGACGGACACAGTCGGACGATCATCACATCTGAAGGTGAAAGATCCCGCGGAGGGTCCTGCTGCGCTGAGTGTTCCGGAGCTGTCTGATGTAGGCTAATAAAGTACGCCTACAGTAGTAGCCTTGAAGAGGAAGAAGAACGCCCACATGCATTGGTATTTCCTCTCTCGTCTTGTGCAATATTCTCAAACTTTTTACTTATCACGTGAAACAGTGTACGCAAAAAGAGCACAAGTATAGCCTATACAAAATTAAATTGAATGCATGTCAACATGTTAAATTATATTATTTGATGGGCGTGAAATAGGTTTTTCTGTTTTTTGGAAGAGCGCAATGTCAGAAATGAATTTCGCACTGATTGCTCTGCCTGCCTCTCTCCACAGCCTTTGTCACTCAAACACGGGAGAGGCTGGAGGGAGGTTTTTATACTGTAGGTTTATGTGAGGTCTTGATTGAATTATTATTGTGTCAACGATATTTAGTCAGTGGGTGCCACCGTGTAAATTCCTCAGTCACATTAGCCATAGGCAAACACTTGACAGGGTTGACAATAGGAAATAGGTGTTGCTGAGATTGAACTGAATTTGCCTTGTTATCATGTAAGGATCCCGTTTGGAAGGTGTTGGAGCTACATTTCTGTTCATTCGCAACTGTGTTTTATCAGATGTGGGCATGTGGCCAATATCTAATAACAAAGTTGAAGTTACTGTGTAAACATGTCTGACAGTATGTCTGCATCTGAAAATGCATTATTTCACCAGTTCAGGAAAGGAACATTGTATTACTTGATAAAAAAAAACTTGCTTGCATCTTATGATCAGAAGAACATGGAGAGAGAGAGAGGAGAGAGAACAACTTTTGAGTTTTCACCCTGAGGAAGGCGAGTGTATTATGAATTCAAACTTGCATTAGAAATGCATTTCAAGTGTGACTTGAATGTATACATTTGAATCAGATGTGTGTTTTGGTTATTAGACCCCCATTACATTGACATATTATTCATTTAGCAGACACTCTTATCCAGAGTGATTTACAGGAGCAATTAGGGTAAAGTTCATACACCACACTGCTTACAAAGATATCCTTATCTTTTCATCTTCAAGGTTGAAGTGTTCATGTTCTCCCTCCCCATCCCTTATAGCACCGCTCCTTTCCCTCCTAGCACTGTTTAGAGTGAAAACTACAGAGAGAGGGACTGGATCAGACACGGAGCATTAGAAGTTCCGGGCAAGGTCCATAGACAGTATAGTAGCCTAATCTGCAAGGTTAACTGCAGATTAAGGCTAACTACTGCTAATAAATTGTCAGGTCTGCTGCAGGAGTCAGAACAGGTCTGGTGTAATCTGGCCTCCTGTCCCTGGGGCCTTGGTGGCCCAGCCAGGAAGGGCCAGCATGAAGGATGTCCTCTGATTGCCTGGTTAAACCAGACTGAACACGCACTCCCCAGGCTAGTCCTCTCTTCTGAGGTGGCAGGAGTTTACAGGTAAACTGTGAAGGAGAGACATTCACTTGGACTAGAGACTCATTCTGAAGTAATTTGACTGCTGAAGCACGTAGTGTGATGTGTTTCTATTTATTGAAGGAACTTTTTAACCTGTGTGTCAGATGTTTGGGGAGTCCTCCAACAAAGGTGATGTTTTTACTACAAATAGTTTTACTTGCTCTGCAGTTTTAAAATAAATGAAGTCATTTTAAACCTCTTTTTATACCTAGTTATTGTTTTGAAGCCTTTTAGGTGTTAGGGTAGGCCAGCTCTGAATGCTAAATGTTTTCCTAATGGTGTTACTCTCCTTCTGTTTCAGTTGCCAGTCTCCTGAAACTATCCAGCCAGCAACAACAACGGTCCCACCATCCATCAGACCATCCCTCATGGCAACGATTGTCATGGATAGGATTGGGCGTCTGTTCATCAACCTCCAGCAGGTAAGGGCGGTGCCCCAGATGCTGACAGAGGTCGCCCCCTCCATGCCCGGCACGCTACGGGACACCGAAGTTCCCGGGTTCTTCAGAGAGCGCTACATCCACGCCGGCTACCGACCGCTCCACCAGGGCTGGAGGTACTGTAACAGGATGTACTACAATACCCACAATGCTATGTAGAACATCCGGTTTTATTATAATAAAAACATCTCTGAAGCTAACATAACGGTGTCCCGTCTCTGAAGCTAACATAACGGTGTCCCGTCTCTGAAGCTAACATAACGGTGTCCCGTCTCTGAAGCTAACATAACGGTGTCCCGTCTCTGAAGCTAACATAAAGGTGTCCCGTCTCTGAAGCTAACATAACGGTGTCCCGTCTCTGAAGCTAACATAACGGTGTCCCGTCTCTGAAGCTAACATAACGGTGTCCCGTCGCTGAAGCTAACATAACGGTGTCCCGTCGCTGAAGCTAACATAACGGTGTCCCGTCGCTGAAGCTAACATAACGGTGTCCCGTCGCTGAAGCTAACATAACGGTGTCCCGTCGCTGAAGCTAACATAACGGTGTCCCGTCGCTGAAGCTAACATAACGGTGTCCCGTCGCTGAAGCTAACATAACGGTGTCCCGTCGCTGAAGCTAACATAACGGTGTCCCGTCGCTGAAGCTAACATAACGGTGTCCCGTCTCTGAAGCTAACATAACGGTGTCCCGTCTCTGAAGCTAACATAACGGTGTCCCGTCTCTGAAGCTAACATAACGGTGTCCCGTCTCTGAAGCTAACATAACGGTGTCCCGTCGCTGAAGCTAACATAACGGTGTCCCGTCGCTGAAGCTAACATAACGGTGTCCCGTCGCTGAAGCTAACATAACGGTGTCCCGTCGCTGACGCTAACATAACGGTGTCCCGTCGCTGACGCTAACATAACGGTGTCCCGTCGCTGAAGCTAACATAACGGTATCCCGTCGCTGAAGCTAACATAACGGTGTCCCGTCTCCTTATCGATACAGGTACTACTTCCTTTCGCTGTTCCAGCGTCACAACGAGACCATCAACGTGTGGACCCACCTGCTGGGGTCTCTCCTTGTCCTGGTCAAGTTCCTCCAGCTGGCTGAGACGGTAGACTTCATCCATGATGCCCACGCCTGGCCCCTCCTCATCCTCCTCCTGTCCTCCCTGGCCTACATGGCCTGCAGCACTGTAGCCCACCTCCTGGCCGCCAAATCAGAGTTCTACCACTACTGCTTCTTCTTCCTGGATTATGTAGGAGTGGCTCAGTATCAGTATGGCAGCGCCGTGGCTCACTTCTACTATGCTGTGGAACCAGATTACCACCAGTGGGTCTCCTCGGTCTTCATGCCCACTGCCTCCTTCCTCTGCTGCCTGTCCTGCCTGGGCTGCTGCTATGGGAAGTATCGCAACCACAGCCTACGGGTCTGGGTCCGGAAGGTGGGGCAGGTGGTTCCCTCGGCTATGGCCTATGCCTGGGATACTAGCCCGGTGTTCCATCGCCTCCTCCTCTGGCCCACGTCGCACAGTGATGACATCACTGCTGCGGCCAGTGGCGTAGTCGGCGACTCTGCTATATCCTTCCATGGGGGCCAGGTAGCCTTCTTCCTGTCCAGTGCGTTCTTCTTCACCAACCCACTTCCAGAGCGTCTGTTCCCAGGCCACTGTGATTTCCTGGGGCAGGGCCACCAGCTGTTCCACGTCTTCCTGGTGATCTGTACCCTCTGTCAGATCCAGGCCTCTCACCTGGACTACCTGGGCCGACGGCCACTCTACACACAGCTACACGGAGAGAGAGGAGCAGCAGCCACTATCTATCTGGTTCAGTATGGAGCCACGCAGGTGGTCTGTGTCTGTATAGCAGTCTTCATGGCGAGGAAAGTAAAACGGTTGCTTGACTGCAGAGACAAGTCCAAATGAATTGGCTTGGAGACTATGTAAGAGGGTAGGAAAGTTAGAATCACTTCCCAGTGGGCAAAACCGGTTGAAATGGGTTGACGTTATTACAGCCAGAACCTTTTGCCCAGTTTTGCCCTCTGATTTGGTACCAAAGTGATCAATGTGGCCTTGGTTGACTCGACACACACTGCCTTCCTTTGTTTTTGAAATGTACATTTCTATGATAATATTATGTTTCTCTACAGCACCTGTGTCCTTGAGAGAGTGTTGTTTACCTTTTACATAATGGAAGTTGAGGAAGCCTATCACTAGCATGGTCACAGATCTGTGACCATAAGAGTTGGCAAGACTGCACAAACAGATCTGGAACCAGGCTAGCCTAGCACTGAACAAAGCCTCAATGAGATGTAAGAATATTGATAGCTTGCATAGTACTTTCTATATTTGCTATGATTGCTCACTGTAATCCTAGAATAGATCTGCTTAGTAGTTCTCTGTATTTCAATTGGCATGGTGGTGTCAAATGATGTATGTAATGTACATTATCGTACACCTGTAAATTGTTGCGGAGATTATGTTCCATCGCTACATTTTCCTTTTGATTGACCATGAGGGGAAAAGGGAAACGTGTTACCTCTCTTACCATGGCCTACCACTGCCAGGACACACTCTTCACTCAGCGCTGTGACGTAAACCGGAATAGAGACAGGCTCTGATGGGCTCTTTCTGGAAGATCACCATGGTGACCTATAACAAAACATCAGTTCAGCCAATGGGATTGAGTAAAGGTGTGAGGACAACTCCCTTTATACATTGCAACACACATAGCCAATCCCAATTGGGTCCCCATGCCTTCCCCTTTGCCATATTAAACCTTATGTGTTTGCAGATCTGAAGGGTGATAGGTATTATGTGTAGTGTTGGAGCTTCCACCTGACAGACCTGCAATCGCAGGGATATTGCCAAGGAGAAGGGCTAGGGAGTGTATTGGGAACGGCTTTGTTCATGTTTCCATTACTCTCTGATTGTGCCATAGGGTGGTATCAGTGGAGGCTGCTGAGGGGAGGAGGGCTCATAATAATGGCGGGAGCAAATGGAATGGCATCAAACACATGGAAACCATGTTTGATGTATCTGATACCATTCCACTGATTCCGCTCCAGCCATTACCACGAGCCCGTCCTCCCAATTAAAGTGCCACCAACCTCCTGTGGGAGGTATAGTTTCCCCCTGACTGATGCCCAAAAAATACCTTCACAACAATGCAGCGACATGTCAGGAATCATAACAATTTGCAGGGCCTTCACATTTCAGAACTTTGTTAACTTTATGGCATTTGTAGAACAGCAATAAAAACTACTTGAAGCCCACACCATTTTCCTTTCATTATTACTGCAACCTCAAACTTCCTTCCCCCCAGTGAAATATTAAAGACATGCTCAGGTACTTTGGTGACTAGTATTTTTTTCAACCTCCGGTTTTGTGCTGGATGTGTCAATGTGTAGTTCATATATACATCTATCAGCAGAATTACTGTCTTACCTCAATTAGCCACAAAATCCCTAGTTTGAAAGTGATTGCTAGCAAGATGCGCACACAGTAGAGAGAGAGCAATGATGTGGTGTACATAGCTGCACATTTATGATGTAGTAGTCAATTTTCTGAGACTTTTGGCTTGTGAGTGCTACTTTCAGAACTACTTGCTACACCTACACTACTGGCTACACCTACACTACTGGCTACACCTACACTACTAGCTATACCTACACTACTGGTTACACCTACACTACTGGCTACAAAAAGTGTATACAAAAGTACCAGAGAATCTCTTTAAAAAGGGGAATCAGCAGTTGCTACATACATTTTGGATGTCCCCATTAATTCTGTAAAAATATAACTTTATAAATACCTAGTTTAGCAGGGTTGGTCAATTACATAAAAATTCCAGTCAATTCAGGAATTCCAATGACATTCCAGTTCCAACTTTTCTCCAATGTTTTTTAATGAGGAAAAGTTGGAACTGGAATTTGGTTTACTTTCTGAGTTGACTGGAATTGAAATGGAATGGACCCCAACCCTGGAGCTTAGTTCAACTGTTGTTCCCCATCACAACCCCAAATACAAGCTTGTTTTACTCCAATGTTTGTAAATGTAAATTAACACTGTAAAGCATCAAAACATGGTTAAAACTATCATTTTGATTCCATGGATGATCAGTCCTTGCATCCGTAGAATTTAGACTGGTTACATTTATCCAGCCCCATCTCTCAGCCTTTTAACGAAACAGTGGCGGGGAGGACGTTTTATTTTTGTTTCAACTACTGATTGGCCCTTTTATGGAGGATGTAACCATTACAATGCTGCCACAGTATATTGCATCGTTTCTGTCTCCAAGCATTTGACAATGTTAGGCAGAGGTGTTGAAATATAGGGAATTGCTGCCCCCTTGTGGACAGGAAAATAATTTCATCTGAAACACAATATGTGTCGTTATGCCAAGAATCCATGGGAATAGCTCACATATCCATCCATTGTCTCATATTGTATAGTGTATATAGCAGGTTGATTTGTTTTCTATTACATCACTATAACTAATGTAACATTTGGAGCCTACTTTAGTAACCCCAGGAGTTGGTTTGATTGATGTAACATGGACACATTACAGCCTACTGTTCTATGTCCCATCTGAGTGCTGAAATGATCACTGTTATTTGTCCTCTGGTTGTGCTCTTCATTAAAGAAAGACGGAAACTGATCCACAGCATCCTCCACACAGTCCCTGTTCCACTGACTGTCACTAAGCATCAAAGATCCAACCCCACCTAGGCTATTTATAGTAGGCAATAATTTTGTTTTTGTGATAATCACTGTCCAAGTCAATGGAATAACCTCAGGTGCAGTAATGGAATATATGGTAAGACCCCCCATTGGAACTGAAAGTAAATAACAGTTCTTTGTAAATCTGAATCAAGACTACTTTGGTCTCTGTGTAATTGATGTAATTGTGAACAGTATGCTAATGAAACTAGTTGAGCTTGGCATGGTGATGTAGACATTCATCACTGGCAGAGCAGCAGAGGGAAACAGGCCTGTTCCCTTCCATTGTGAGCCAGGCAGCAGGAGAATGTGGACAAAGTCCAAGTGTAGGGTTAGCTCCAGCTTTGTCTGCTGATTCAGGTTTTTCCGTCATGGGATAAAGAGGAGCTGAGCTGGGTGGCTTGGCTGGCTGCAGTGGCTAAAGGCACTGAGCAAAGAATATCAGAACTTACCAAAGGGCGTTAAGGGCACAAATTATAGTATTGACATCAGTATATCAAAAAGTATCTTAGGTTTAGATTCTGTATACTTGTGTCAGCCTCTCTGTCCACAATGAGGTCTGTTTGTCCGAACACAGTTTCACCTCTCCTTATTCTTTGACTTTGACATTGAGGTCACATAGCTTTCCTTTAGTGAACACAGGCATTTCCCTGCCAGTCCCAGCCTGAACTTGACACTGATCTATAAATGGTGTTGAATGATGCTGATTGATCAGGCCTGCCGGGATACAGTCTGGGTGTCTGATTCCAGTTTTGGGCCTATTCCTGGTTTGTACAGTGCCTTTAGACATGGCGATTGGAACTGAAGATATCTCATTTGGACTCATCACACCAAAGGACATATTTCCACCGGTCTAATGGCCATTGCTCGTGTTTCTTGGCCCAAGCAAGTCTCTTCTTCTTATTGGTGTCCGTTGGTAGTGGTTTCTTTGCAGCAATTCGACCACAAAGGCCTGAATCCTGTGAACAGTTGACGTTGAGATGTGTCTGTTACTTGAACTCTGTGAAGCATTTATTTGGGCTGCAATCTGAGGTGCAGTTAACTCTAATGAATTTATCCTCTGCAGCAGAGGTAACTCTGGGTCTTCCTTTCCTGTTGCGGTTCTCATTAGAGCCAGTTTCGTCATAGCGCTTGATGGTTTTTGTGACTTAACTTGAAGAAACTTTCTAAGTTCTTGAAATTTTCCACATTGACTGACTTTCATGTCTTAAAGTAATGATGGGACTGTCATTTCTCTTTGCTTATTCAAGCTGTTCTTGCCATAATATGGACTTGATCTTTTACCAAATAGGGTTATCTTCTGTATACCACTCCTACCTTGTCACAACACAATTGATTGGCTCAAACTCATTAAGGAGGAAAAAAAAATCCACAAATGAACTTTTAAGAAGGCACACCCATTAATTGAAATGCATTCCAGGTGACTACCTCATGAATGCCAAGACTGTGCAAAGCTGTCATCAAGGCAAAGAATCTCAAATATAAAATATATTTAGATTTGTTCAACACTTTTTTGGTTACTACATGATTCCATGTCTAATTTTATCATTTGGGTGTCTTCATTATTATTCTACAATGTAGAAAATAGTAAATAAATAAAAACCATTGAATGAGTAGCTGTGTCCAAACGTTTGACTGGTACTGTACATGTCACAGTCACATCAAATAGCCAACTAGTAGAACTGCAATCTACACACAGGACTAAAGGGTTGCACTGGCCCTTTAAACCACACAGCAAATATAGGCTTTTCAGTCGCAGGAAAGAGAGGCGATTGATTGTAGGCTACGGCAAGAGAGCTGCTCTTGTGACCAACACACAAAGGGATATCGAAAATCGCAACTATGGGCGTCAAATTATATTATACCACCGTAACTGCATCCAGAGAGGTGAGATGAAACGGAGATTATTGATGCATTGTATTCTTGCAGGTGGATACATTTCTTATAGAGACCCATTATGGACCAGTCTGACAGACACACCCAACGAAAGCCCTGTCAACGATCCATCTCAGGATCTGATCAGCATACAATGCGAATTAGGTCAATATTGTAATTGTTTGAATATGTTATTGATAATTCAGTTATTGATAATTCAGTCCACCATACAGTCGATCGCAAGGTTTTTGAAGAACGGGTTTATTTGGAGATGAACAAAAACGCACCAGGAAATGCAAACTCAACCCGAAAATGTGGACGGAAGTCATATTGTTCAGTTTCTCAGTTTTATTTCCTTTATCAGTCTGCTTTAGGCGGTAGATCTCACGGGCATATTAGAATAATGGTGACATATAGTTTTCGCATTCTGCAACCTACCTGATATAATCGATGCTGGTCTAGACAAATGCAACTGGGATACTTGTCAACGATTGCGATCGTATACATGCCTACCTACCTGTACGGTGGACGTGAACTATTTATGCTGTCTAAAAGCATTATAAACACACACGCGTTTCGCTTTTAATGGAATTAGTAAAATTGATACAAATCTTGCAGCGTACTTCCCGAGAGTTTACATTCGTGTAAACCTGGACACAATCAGTGAATGCAAATAATCGCGGTGAAACATCTGGTGTCGATTATAGGGGGATTCGTTTTTCGGTGGGCTCTGCGTTATACTGCCAAGTTAGCCATCGGGTCATATAATTAAGGATATTTTTTAAATTTAAGACTTTGAAAATGTTTAGCCATGGGCTATGTAGTTTCACCTCTACTACAAAGCAAGGGATTGAGTCATTCGGTTTGTCCCTAGCCTTCCTGTTTTCTAGAGTACATTTGAATCTGCTGTAAGTAGTGCGCGTTAGTGTGTCTTGCTCATTGAATGCCAGGCTGCAGTTGGTGGGTGACCTAGGCGTGGTTACACATAGCAAACACACCCTCCCAACTTCCACAACCAGACCCAACAAGATAGCGTTGCACAATTTAATAATCGACTACACATTTAGATAAGCTCTCTAGCTTTTATAGGCAAAGTAGACTATATCTACTAGGCCGATTTGTCTCAAGTGGTAATGCTACCCATCTATCTCTCTTTAACCACAGACTGTAAACAAAACAGATCTGACTGTTTGGTCCCTGGTACTACTAGTAAAGCTTGAAACCTTTTCACACTATCGAACCAACCCAAACTTTCATATTGTACTTTTCAGCACTATGTGGAATATACACTGCTCAAAAAAATAAAGGGAACACTTACAACACAATGTAACTCCAAGTCAATCACACTTCTGTGAAATCAAACTGTCCACTTAGGAAGCAACACTGACAATTGACAATACATTTCACATGCTGTTGTGCAAATGGAATAGACAACTGGTGGAAATTATAAACAATTAGCAAGACACCCCCAATAAAGGAGTGGTTCTGCAGGTGGTGACCACAGACCACTTCTCAGTTCCTATGCTTCCTGGCTGATGTTTTGGTCACTTTTGAATGCTGGCGGTGCTTTCACTCTAGTGGTAGCATGAGATGGAGTCTACAACCCACACAAGTGGCTCAGGTAGTGCAGCTCATCCAGGATGGCACATCAATGCAAGCTGTGGCAAGAAAGTTTGCTGTGTCTGTCAGCGTAGTGTCCAGAGCATGGAGGCGCTACCAGGAGATCAGTACATCAGGAGACGTGGAGGAGGCCGTAGGAGGGCAACAACCCAGCAGTAGGACCGCTACCTCCGCCTTTGTGCAAGGAGGAGCAGGAGGAGCACTGCCAGAGCCCTGCAAAATGACCTCCAGCTGGCCACAAATGTGCATGTGTCTGCTCAAACGGTCAGAAACAGACTCTGAGGGCCCGACGTCCACAGGTGGGGGTTCTGCTTACAGCCCAACACCGTGCAGGATGTTTGGCATTTGCCAGAGAACACCAACATTGGCAAATTCGCCACTGGTGCCCTGTGCTCTTCACAGATGAAAGCAGGTTCACACTAAGCACATGTGACAGACGTGACAGAGTCTGGAGATGCCGTGGAGAACTTTCTTCTGCCTGCAACATCCTCCAGCATGACCGGTTTGGCGGTGGGTCAGTCATGGTGGTGTGGGGTGGCATTTCTTGGGGGGCCGCACACCCCTCCATGTGCTCACCAGAGGTAGCCTGACTGCCATTAAGTACCGAGATGAGATCCTCAGACCCTTTGTGAGACTATATGCTGGTGCAGTTGGCCCTCGGTTCCTCCTAATGCAAGACAATGCTAGACCTCATGTGGCTGGAGTGTGTCAGCAGTTACTGCAAGAGGAAGGCATTGATGCTATGGACTCGCCCGCCCGTTCCCCAGACCTGAATCCAATTGAGCACATCTGGGACATCATGTCTCGCTCCATCCACCAACACGACGCTGCACCACAGACTGTCCAGGAGTTGGCGGATGCTTTAGTCCAGGTCTGGGAGGAGATCCCTCAGGAAACCATCCGCCACCTCATCAGGAGCATGCCCAGGCGTTGTAGGGAGGTCATACAGGCACGTGGTGGCCACACACTACTGAGCCTCATTTGGACTTGTTTTAAGGACATTACATCAAAGTTGGATCAGCCTGTAGTGTGGTTTTCCACTTTAATTTTGAGTGTGACTCCAAATCCAGACCTCCATGGGTTGATAAATTTGATTTCCATTGATCATTTTTGTGTGATTTTGTTGTCAGCACATTCAACTATGTAAAGAAAAAAGTATTCAATAAGAATATTTCATTCATTCAGATCTAGGATGTGTTATTTTAGTGTTCCCTTTATTTTTTTGAGCAGTGTATAATGAGGCCAGTGCAGTACCGCTAGGCTCAGTTAAGCCAGGCTCGGCTCAGTAGTGTGAAAACGGTAATGGATCCCTGACCCTGAACTGACCCTTTCCTCTCCCGCTCCAGGTGAAATCTCAGCAAGCGGAGGTGATGAGGATCCTGGAGAGTAAGAGTATCCAGTACGAGCTGATTGACATCTCAGTGGGCGGAGAGGTCAGGGATGAGATGAGAAGCAAGGCGGGGAACCCCACGGCTGTCCCGCCACAGATCTTCAATGAGGACCAGTACTGTGGGGTAAGGATTTGTGAGATCAGACAAACACACAACCACAACACTGTCAAACGGTATGAAGATGGTGAGTATAGACAAAGGTTTTAACTTAAAGATGACACAAGCATGTTATGACCCCTTTTTTATATAATATCTTCTACTCTGTTTGGTCTCTTTCCTCCAGAACTATGACATGTTTTCAGACGCAGTGGAGGAGGACAAAGTGGAACAATTTCTGAAGATGGCGTGATGAGGAAGAGTTGTGTGTGTGTGTGTGTGTGTCCCCCCCCCCCCCAAGGCAGGCCCGTTGACTAACCCCCTGCCCCGCTGGCGGTGCTCACCCTCTTTTGTCTCAATGCAGTGATGAATGCCAAATACAACCAACCAATCAAGACACACACCCCGCTGGACTCTTACCTAACCACTGTTAATTGAATTGTTTGTTTTATACGGGCACTTATTATGCTCCCTCTGCTTTCTTCGTCATTGTTTCCCTTTGTGGTCCTTCCTGGTCAAGACCTGGGTTCAAATACTTTTAAATAATTTCAAGTACTAAAGACGTGTTTGATTTAAGCTTTCCTGTTGCAATTGAACCAATAGAAAAGGCTAAAAAGGCCAAACCCCACCCACCTGGCACTCCATGCAGACTAAAGAAAATGCTCAAAAATTGGGAATGGTATTTGAACCCAGGTCTGCCTGGTCCGACGTGTTCATGTCACTAATCAGTCTTAGTCTGCTCTGTGGGATCAGTGGAACTGCCCATTCTAGATGTGTGGTAATTAGGTCAGGTAATCTGGGCTGCCAACACGTGATTAATGAAGATCCACTAATCCAGAGGCTAACATTTACCAGGAATCTATGTTCATGATCGTTCCCTTGCCCAAGAGGAGAATTGTACTTTTTTTTTTCTTCTTCACCGATTGGTCTTTAAAACCGTCACCGCAGATCTAATTGGTCTAAATGCAGCCCATGTCGAAAATGGGGGGGCCATTTCAGACCAAACAATGCTTGGTTATTATCACTTAATCTTATTAACAGTGTTTGTCTTTTTTTAATTTTCTTATCTGGCCTTCTTGACTCGCATGATGTTCATTTCGACAGACTGAAGCCATTTTGATACATACTTGGGCCTACTGTAGGTGACGGTAGTCTGGAGAATGAGGAAGCCAACAATCACAGAACCTTAAAGAAATGTGAATTGTGGTAGAGACAGAATAAGTTAATTGGATTCTACTTTGGTCCAAAACATTTCAATGCTTAGCAGACTAATGGTGTCTATGGTCCATGCTGGAAAAGTGACTCCACTGTGGAAAGTTATACAGAAGATGGTTAAAACAGACAGCATTCCATAGTGTTGAACTTGGTGCCAATAAATGTGTTTTCCCGATGGATACAGTCAGCTTTGACCTCGCAATATAGTGTTATTTAACTCTGTTAATGCATTCCAAAGAGAATGGCCTGATCCTCAATCACTGCTCTTCCAGAAATAGACATTTTATGGGACATTGTTGCAAAACTACGTTACACTGTTAGTGGCACTACAACTGTACATCCTTACTATAAGAGAGCCGAGCTTGAGTACTAGAACCCCTGAATTTACAATCTGTTGACTGTTTTGGACCTTCAGTCCTGATCTAGCTGTGAAGTCCCATCTCGATCCAGCTTGAAGATGCAATAGATAACTATGCACTTAACTCTGCCTCATACTCCCACTGTTGTACTGACTCTTGGCTACTGAGTGGGAAAACAAATTGTTTCAGACTGAACTGACTCATTCTCAGCCTTCGATAAAACTCCCTCACCACATGAGGACGTTGAAGACCTTACTTTTAGTGCTTCAAGTGTCTACTACTCTGCTGGGTTTTCTTCCATGGGATGTTGTGAAAAATGTATGTGCCGTTTCATGTGTAGAGTCTCACATCTTGTTCAACCTTGTAAAAAGAATATACAAAAATATGTAAAAAAAAGTTTTTGAAAAGTATTGCCCCTCCCAATGTAATCCCTGCACTTGAGTAGACCTACTATTTGGGTATATAGGTGTGGGACCTCTACTTTGCAATGGCAACATTAACAGACCATGTTTGTGCACTGTTTTGTCAGTTGACGGTGGTAGATGTCTTATTGGTTCACTAACAACTAAATGTTCAACATTCATGTCTTTCTCTTTGAGCTCCTGCTTTGCGTTTTGGGCCAAAATAAAGAACAAATGTAATATACAGAATGAGATGTCTTCCAAGAAGATTGTGGAAAAAGGGTCAAATAAAATGGAATGCCTAAGTCGATTTGTGTTTTGCTGAATTACAAGTCTGATGGTTTAAAAAGTGAATCAAGTGACTCAGTTCAAGTTGATTCATTTGGACGTGTGTGTTATGAACAATATTGTACAATAGTATTACAAATACAGTTGCAAAGCTCTCAAAACAAAGGAAAACAGTACATCTACAGTATATACATCAGTATATTGATTCAGGGGCACTGTTCTTCCAGATCACATATCTTGATTGAGACATCTTCTTTCCATGTGCAGTTCTCTCCATCTCATTGAGGAATGTTACAGGGCCTTGTTCATCCTGCTGCTGCCCACTCTACACAGTGCCAGTCTGTAATTGACAAGTACTAATCTGCCCAACTAAACTCCACCCCCAATAAAATGGAGTCTGAATATTTTGATTCTTGGTGGACAGTGAGTACAAATAGGGATCAATGTGCCATGCTGTGCAGGTTTACAGATAAAAAAGCTCAACATATACAGTATAGAATACTAGCTTATTAGTTCCAAACCTTTATACAGGTTTTGCCCATGACCAAAAACATGACATACAGTTGAAGTCGGAAGTTTACATACACCTTAGCCTCCCCCGTTTTCCTCCAAACATAACGATGGTCATTATGGCCAAACAGTTCTATTTTTGTTTCATCAGACCAGAGGACATTTCTCCAAAAAGTACAATCTTTGTCTTCATGTGCAGTTGCAAACTGTAGTCTGGCTTTTTTTATGATGGTTTTGGAGCAGTGGCTTCTTCCTTGCTGAGCGGCCTTTCAGATTATGTCGATATAAGACTTGTTATACTGTGGATATAGATACTTTTGTACCTGTTTCCTCCAGCATCTTCACAAGTTCCTTTGCTGTTGTTCTGGGATTGATTTTCAGTTTTCGCACCAAAAGCGCATTCATCTCTAGGAGACAGAACGCGTCTCCTTCCTGAGTGGTATGATGGCTGTGTGGTCCCATGGTGTTTATACTTGCATACTATTGTTTGTACAGATGAACGTGGCACCTTCAGGCATTTGGAAATTGCTCCCAAGGACGAACCAAACTTGTGGAGGTCTACAATTAAATTTTTCTGAGGTCTTGTCTTTCCCATGTCAACTAAAGAGTTTGAAGGTAGGCCTTGAAATTCATCCACAGGTACACCTCCAATTGACTCAAAGGATGTCAATTAGTCTATCAGAAGCTTCTAAAATCATCACATCATTTTCTGGAATTTTTCAAGCTGTTTAAAGGCACAGTCAACTTAGTGTATGTAAACTTCTGACCCACTGGAATTGTGATACAGTGAATTATAAGTGAAATAATCAGTCTGTAAACAATTGTTGGAACAATGACTTGTGTCATGCACAAAGTAGATGTCCTAACCGACTTGCCAAAACTATAGTTTGTTAGCAAGCAATTTGTGGAGTGGGTGAAAAACAAGTTTTAATGACTCCAACATAAGTGTCTGTAAACTTCTGACTTAAACTGTACATGTAAGAAAATGCATAGTTACAGGTACAGTTGCCTTACAACTTGGAATTTAAATAGATTCTTTTAGGGGTTTGTATCATTTGATTCATACAACATACATACCACTTTGAAGATGCAAACAAGAAATAAGACAAAAAAACAGAAAACGTGAGTGTTCATAACTATTCATCCCCCAAAGTCAATACTTTGTAGAGCCACCTTTTGCAGCAGTTACAGCAGCAAGTCTCTTGGTGTATTTCTCTATAAGCTTGGCACATCTAGCCACTGGGATTTTTGCCCATTCTTCAAGGCAAAACTGCTCCAGCTCCTTCAAGTCAGATGGGTTCCGCTGGTGTACAGCAATCTTTAAGTCATACCACAGATTCTCATTTGGATTGAGGTCTGGGCTTTGATTAGGTCATTCCAAGACATTTAAATGTTTCCCCTTAAACCACTCGAGTGTTGCTTTAGCAGTATGCTTAGGTTCATTGTCCTGCTGGATGGTGAACCTCTGTCCCAGTATCAAATCTCTGGAAGACTGAAACAGTTTTCCTTCAAGAATTTCCCTATATTTAGCACCATCCATCATTCCTTCAATTTTGACCAGTTTCCCAGTCCCTGCCAATGCGAAACATCCCCACAGCATGATGCTGCCACCACCATGCTTCACTGTGGGGATGGTGTTCTCAGGGTGATGAGAGGTGTTGGGTTTGCACCAGACATAGTGTTTTCCTTGATGGCCAAAAAGCAACTTTTTAGTCTCATCTGACCAGAGTACTTTCTTCCATATGTTTGGGGAGTCTCCCACATGCCTTTTCGTGAACACCAAACGTGTTTGCTTATTTTTTTCTTTATTAAGCAATGGCTTTTTTTCTGGCCACTCTTCCGTAAAGCCCAGCTCTGTGGAGTGTACAGCTTAAAGTGGTCCGATGGACAGATACTCCAATCTCCGCTGTGGAGCTTTGCAGCTCCTTCAGGGTTCTCTTTGTTCTCTTTGTTGCCTCTCTGATTAATGCCCTCCTTGCCTGGTCCGTGAGTTTTGGTTGGGCGGCCATCTCTTGGCAGGTTTGATGTGGTGCCATATTCTTTCAATTTTTCAATAATGGATTTAATGGTGCTGAAGTTTCTGATATAAAAAATTAAAAAATCACAACTCTGATCTGTACTTCTCCACAATTTTGTCCCTGACCTGTTTGAAGAGCTCATTTATTTAACTAAATACATTACTTCTGAAGGTAATTGGTTGCACCAGATCTTATTTAGGGGCTTCATAGCAAAGGGGGTGAATACATATGCACACACCACTTTCTGTTTTTTATTTTTTAGAATTTTTTGAAACAAGCAATTTTTTAAATTTCACTTCATCTTGGTGGGGCAAACTACAAACTATTTTTTTTAAATACATGCCAGCAAAGTCACAACACAACACATTAATTGCACTTACGGTGACAAAAAGTGCCAACAAACTGTTATGGCTTACATAAAGCTGCCCCAACAGCAGAGCTTTCTTTTCAGCACCATGGAGTGAATACTTACCACTGCTACACCTGGCTATCAGCGAAGCTCAGTGCTTTCTGTCGTGGTGGGGCAGCCAGTAGAAAATACGTAGCGTTGGGGTTGGCAATGTTCTTTAGTTGCGCCATGATTGGCTCAGTGTTCTGTCACCCAAGGGGCTTGAATAATCGCGCTCTCCCCGTACATTTTGCGGCGACGTAGTGTCCTCATGAATGACAGAGCACTGAGCCAATCACGGCGCAACTAAAGAACATTACCAACCCCAACGCTACGTATTTACCACTGGCTGCTCCACCACAGAAAACACTGAGCTAGGCTGAAACACCTGCATTTTGGAGCTGCCTTATTGAAGAAAGCAAAAAATAAACCATGTTTGTATGCGGCTTTATTAACTAAATTATTATTTTTTTGCACACACTGGCTGCTCCACCACAGAAAACACTGAGCTAGGCTCAAACACCTGCATTTTGGAGCTGCCTTATTGAAGAAAGCAAAAAATAAACCATGTTTGTATGCGGCTTTATTAACTAAATTATGATTTTTTTTGCACATTGTTTGCAAACTGATATGTGAGACATATTAATGCCAAAATAACATGCAAACAGGCAACAACAAAACATGTTTTTTTTTTTTTAGGTAAACAGGTGGGGCTCAAAAGAGCATTACGAGTTGTCCCTGGTTGTGATGGGAACACGGGTGTGACATGAGAATAAAGGAAGTAAGAACAACATTACACTACTGGCTGCTTGTTTCGTTCAGTGTACAGGGCCTGACATTGACACATGATCGGGCACAGGAAGTTAATAATTAAAGCCCACTCAGCGTTTTCATTTCAGGCTGTCCTCTATGTTGACAGGAACAGAGCCGTGGGTATACATATACAGCATGGCTCTGGATGGGAACTGGCTGTAAACCTTATCTGATGCTGCACATGTGTCCATCTAGTGGTGGAATGACAACAGTACAAATATCCAAGACTTATCCATGTTTGTGAAATTGTTCATCTATTGATCTACTATTTAAGTATTAATCCTACCACTTGGTAGGTAAAATAAGATTAAGACTCATACTGAACAAAAATATCAACGCAACAGACATGAAGAAGGTGAAGAAGCCGGATGTGGAGGTCCTGGGCCGGCGTGGTTACACGTGGTCTGTGGTTGTGAGGCCGGTTGGACGTACTGCCAAATTCTCTAAAATGGCGTTGGAGGCTTATGGTGGAGAAATTAACATTCCATTCTCTGGTGGACATTCCTGCAGTCTGCATGCAGATTGCACGTTCCCTCAAAACTTGAGACATTGTGCATTGAGTTGTATTGTGTTGTGTGACAAAACTGCACATTTTAAAGTGGTCATTTATTGTATTTATTTTATTTATTGTTTAATCATCTTCTTGATATGCCGCACCTGGCTGCTCCACCACAGAAAACACTGAGCTAGGCTCAAACACCTGCATTTTGGAGCTGCCTTATTGAAGAAAGCAAAAAATAAACCATGTTTGTATGCGGCTTTATTAACTAAATTATGATTTTTTTGCACATTGTTTGCAAACTGATATGTGAGACATATTAATGCCAAAATAACATGCAAACAGGCAACAGATCGGACTTTTTGGAGAAATGTCCTCTGGTCTGATGAAGGAAAAATAGAACTGTTTGGCCATAATGACCATCGTTATGTTTGGAGGAAAAGGGGGGAGGCTTGCAAGCCAAAGAACACCATCCCAACTGTGAAGCACGGGGGTGGCAGCATCATGTTGTGGGGGTGCTTTGCTACAGGAGGGACAGGCGCACTTCACAAAACAGATGGCTTCATGAGGGAGGAAAATTATGTGGATATATTGAAGCAACATCTGAAGACGGCAACATTTGTCGTTCTGCCCCTGAACAGGCAGTTAACCCACTGTTCCCAGGCCGTCATTGAAAATAAGAATGTGTTCTTAACTGACTTGCCTGGTAAATAAAGGTAAAAAAAATAAAAAATAAAAAATAAAAAAAGACTAGCAACCAAGTTAAAGCTTGGTCGCTAATGGGTCTTCCAAATGGACCCCAAACATACTTCCAAAGTTGTGGCAAAATGGCTTAAGGACAATAAAGTCAAAGTATTGGAGTGGCCATCACAAAGCACTGACCTCAATCCTATAGAAAATGTGTTGGCAGAACTGAAAAAGCGTGTGCGAGCAAAGCCTACAAACCTGACTCAGTTACACCGGCTCTGTCAGGAGGAATGGGCCAAAATTCACCCAACTTATTGTGCGAAGCTTGTGGAAGGCTACCCAAAATGTTTGACCCAAGTTAAACAATTTAAAGGCAATACTACCAAATACTAATTGAGTGCATGTAAACTTCTGACCCACAGTCAATGTGATGAAAGAAATAAACGCAGAAATAAATCATTCTCTCTACTATTATTCTGACATTCTTAAAATAAAGTGGTGATCCTAACTGACCATAAACAGGGGATTTTTACTCTGATTAAATGTCAGGAATTGTGAAAAACGGAATTTAAATGTATTTGTCTAAGGTGTATGTAAACTTCCCACTTCAACTGTAAGTCCTTTACACCACTGACTTTACAGTTTTGTTCTGTGTATTACAACCAGGTATAAGTCAATAAAACAACGACTGATTTAGAAGCTGAGTGGAATTGACCTCATCAAGCCATGCAGCAAATACATTTCACTGCTGTGTGATTCTGTTCACACACAAGCACTTCCTCAATTTGTATTGGTTTCAAGTAGGCCTAGCCTGTGTTTTACGAGAGCAAAAACAAACAGTTGAGTAAGAGTCTTTAGTACGAAACTCATCAAGGTATTCAGAAAGAATACTCTTCAAAATCCAATGGTAAATCTTACAGCCTGGATTTAAAGTATTCACATAAAAATACCAGGTATCCAACTAAGAATACAAATGTAATTATTATGTGAAGGAGGATTTTATATATTTAAAAATGGTCTATTATGGGTTCAGGGGCCAATAACAATGGGAATACAACACAACACGTGATGTGATTGGTAAATTAGTTGCAAAAATCGGACCAATAGGAGGCTGGTTTGAAATGTGTGAAAGCCTCCCTTTATTCAGTCTGTAAGAATAACAATCTGTAAAACAGCAACAAAATCTAAGGTCAGAAACGCGTTGGTTTTTACGTTTAACATAAAATAAGCATTTGTATCATTGTACCGTTCTCTAAGAGTTGCTGAATTTCATTTTCATGGGTGAGATAATACAATGTATACGAAACGCAAATTTAACAACTTTGCAAATATATTTTTTGCCATTCAATGTAATATCCAGGTTTATGTTTTTTGTTGTTGTTGCCAGTAGTGCAACCGAATCTAAATTCCAGGTTGCACAGCAACATATTGGGAGAATGGGTGCCCACAGTACCAGCAGTGGACATAGGAGGGCAGTGATGCACGCTATTCATAGTATTTGTCAATGTAACTGATAGAGAAGAAGAGTTCATTCGGGAAGCTGTCTATTTTTACTAACGAGAATTGGACTGTCAAACGTTTCTGTCACAATATATATCAAGGTAACGTCAATTCTTGGCATGTTTTGATAAATAAATGTTCCAGTTTGTGGCTGAGGAGGCAACAAGCCTGACGATAGTTTAACAACCAGGTATCATACCAACATTGGCTAACTAGAGACAGTCAGTGTCGCTAGCTAGGTAAGCTTGTCATTCTTCTGTAAATGTTGATGGCAGAAATAATCCCATTCTTGAATATAACTGGGGACTGTAGAATGAAAGTAAACTGGACATGTAGGACTTCCTAATTTACATTTTTGAAGTTTAGTTTTACTGTAACATGTGGCTAGCTGACTGGGTTGGCTAGCACAGTATACTAGTATCTTTGTTTTTAGCTAGCTAGATAGATCCTTTATACTCCAGCTTGAAACTGTCTTTATGGTCGGTGTTGTTAAGAATGAACTACAGGTCACGCAAGCGACGTATGTAGTTTCCAATTCCTTCGAACGACTGTCTTAGTAACCTAAAATAACCTTAGTGAGAGAGTTGAGATATTGGGTTGGTTATGGTCCGAATGCTTTTGAATCAAGTGTGCTACTAACTCTGTCAGTGATGTCACATCTTGACTGTGGTATATGTGGATGGAATTTAGCTAGATGTTGAGGAATTAAGATCATACTGTAGCCCGACTGGGACCCGAACCCCGGTCCAGCGACTGTCAAGCAAACACCTTAACAGCTAAGCAAGGAGGTCAGAAAAATTGACGAGGTCGTTAGGTATTGGTTAAAGGTCACTGCATTACCCCCTTCCTTCAGGAGACCGTGTCCCCACTCTTCTCTATACCAAGTCCCTCACATGTGTACACACCTCTCCGATGGCCATCCCACTTTGGACACCATTGTAGCAAATTCAGGGGGTCACCCCGACCTGGACTCTAATGCGGGTCCAGCGACTGTCAAGCCAATACCTTAACTGCTACGCCACGAGGTGCGAACCTGTTGACGAAGTTGCTAGGTATTAAAGGCCGCTACAATATGTTTCTGTCTGTTTCACCTGCTCCTCAGAGCCCATGAGAAGGAGATGAGTGTCCCAGACTACATGCAGTGTGCTGAGGACCATCAGACGGTCCTGGTGGTGGTCCAACCTGTGGGCATCGTCCCTGAGGACCAGTTCTTCAGGATCTACAAACGCATTGCCTCTGTGGCCCAGGTCAGCGTCCATGTGTACTAGCTATAAGTCTGTCCTAAATTACACCCTGTTCCAGGGCCCGCTCTGGTCGAAAGTAGTGCACTATATAGGGTAGCATTTGGGACAGACACAGGCCTATGTGTTATTATTTATTGAAATATGTAACCCCCGGCAAACTGATTTGTTTTTTATGTAAATGTTTTATTGTTGGATGCTGATTATCAAATGATCCCTATTTTGTGGTGTGTTTTGCCTTTTCGTGCCATTGAAACGAAGGTGTCCATCCGGGACTCCCAGCGGAACCTCTATATCCGCTACCGCCACCACTACCTCCCGGAGAACAACGAGTGGGGAGACTTCCAGACACACCGCAAGGTTTGTGGCTTTTATTGTTCCTATTTTTCTGCCGTCTTTGGGTTTCAGAAATGCGCTTAGTTTTTTTGTGTGTCCTGCACAGCAGCCTTTCACAAACCTTTCCTTGGGGATCCGCAGCTGTTCCATGTATTTGATCTATTTCAGAGTTAGCATATCTGATTCAACTAATCAACAAGCACTTGACTACATGAATTACAGTAGTTGTGTTAGTTTAGAGCTACAACAAAACGGTGAAACGTCTTGAGGTCCCAGAGGAAAGCTTTGAGAATCTCTGCTCTACAGTATCTGTGTCTTTTTGTCCTGTGCAAGAATTTCCTCTCAGGAATAATAAAGACCTGTCTGTTTAGGTGGTGGGCCTCATCTCCGTGACGACCTGTGGTTCGGCTAAAGAGTGGCCACAGACGTTGGACCGTTTCCACAGCCAGAAGGAGGTGTTCGGAGCCACACTGTACGACTCACGGCTCCTGGTGTTCGGGCTGCAGGGGGAGATAGCAGAGCAGCAGAGGACGGATGTGGCCTTCTACTCTAGCTATGAGGACTGTCCCAATGTGGAGAAAAGGGTGGAGGACTTTGTGGAGTCCATCTTCATTGTGCTGGAGTCCAAGAGGCTGGATAGAGCCACGGACAAGTCTGGGGATAAGATACCACTGCTCTGTGTTCCCTTTGAGAAGAAAGACTTTGTGGGGCTGGACACTGATAGCAGGTGAGTTGACTTTTCTTCTGCACTCTATTTGGCTTTTAGAGGTTTGGAATCATCCACATTTTTTGCTGCCTGTGTAATATTTCAGCTGTTGAATGGATTTGGAACCAACAAGATAATTGGTTATTAAACATTTTCTATGTGCCTGTACTGTGACTGCAGAATGTATAAACAGAGTATTAGTTTTACAGTTGATAAAATGCCTGAATACTATATTTGACAAGTGTAGCCTAACATGCTGACCACACCGCTCACGTTACGTGCGCGAGCGTGGCAAAATAAATGTACACACACGTTATTCAATCATTGGGCCCACAGAACTTGGTTCTATTTGTGACGCTTGACATGCTGCAAGTCCCGCCTCTCGTCTCCTCATTGGTTTTTAGGGGCATAAACCAACGTAGGTAATTAAAATATGAACTGAGGTCCACACAACAGCCCAGTTGGTGGCGGTAATGCACCTTAAAGTTGGTTGCCAACCTCTATATAAAGTCCGAAGAAGAAGCCTGAAGGAGGAGAGATTAATAGAAACTAACTCGGTTTACCCCTTTATCTGTGGATTAATTGTCGGAGTATAGGACCTTGTGCATTTAATGTAAAATAACAACCCAATGTTTATATCCCAGGACAAATTAGCTATCAACAGCAAGCTAGCTAGCTAAATTGCCATAAGTGTTTAATGCTTTTTGACCTGTCCCCAAATGAATATAGTTGGTTCAGAGTTAATTTTGACATTTCAACCTGCGTGTCCTGATCATGTCTGGAAGGACAAAGTGAATAAGCGGACGATAGCGCATGCGCTGTCCTCCGCATGTAATGCTTGTTAGATGGTTGTTTCATGATTGTTACAAGGTGATGGTAATTACACGAACAACATTGTTGTGCTAATGTTTGTTATGTGGTGTTGGAACAATCCTGTCCTCAGTGATTCTGATGTCCATTGTCAAGATAGCGTTGTCATTACATTAATGTTGCTAAGGACAACAGTCTGAACCTTGCCTGTTTATTTCCTTGTTTATTTTTGTTTTAAAAAAATGTTGCTTCTTTCCTTTTTTTCTTTGTATCTTGGTTACTTTATTTGTCTTTCTCATTTTCTTTCCTTTCATACTGTCCTGTGAGTTTATTGTTGGGTGTGAAAAGGTGAGACGCTGTTAGACAAATTGCTTTAGTTATTAAGTCCATCCCAGTTCCATCAGCTTAAGCCCCGGCCCTAAAGGAGACACTGCCCAGGCCCTACCTCAGTGTTCTTGTGCATGGGTTCATAGCTTAGATCCAAACTCATCGCTCCGCTCAACTCTGTATGAAATAGAACCATAAGAGTTCAGAGGGAGCTGATAGTTTGGACGTGCAGAATACATGACACTATCGGTGACTGAGGCTTGTGAAGGTTTGTCCAGCCTTTCAGGAACTTGATGATTGGGAAGGTTGTGTCACGTGACCCGAGCATGACTGGGTGAATCAGGTCTACTCTGATTCTTCACACATTCTATAACATGGATCTCACATCTTCTTCTATATTCTGCTGCTCCTACACTTTAACATGGATCTCGTATATCCGTGATTCATGGAGGGATGCTTCAACTTTCGCTAGGATTATTATTGCACCTACTTATTGAAGCATGACTTTCAATATGGTGTCAACATCCTTCTCAGCAGAACATACAAAATCTATTGCTCATCATTTAATTTCACAAACTAAGCTAACAAATGGTTACAGGCCTACTTTTTTTCAACTGAAAAGTTTGGGCCCAACTCATTATACTGAATCTGAACAGTATGAGCTATTGTACCATTAATTCACTAATAGTATGGAATTTAGCCCCATTGACACAGCATCATGCTCTCTAGGTTAAACAATGTTAGGTGGGTTTGACCCTTGACCTTCCCAGTATCTCAGGCTCCAGTAAAGAGTTAGACAGAGGTCTTGCACTCGTATTAAACTGGCCCCTGTTTTTCTTTTGTTAGAATGACAAACTGTGGTGATGTCTGCCCCCTCTTCAATCCTTGTGTGTTTAATGTGCAAGACTTCAGGATCAGGGTGGTTCTGGTTATTTCTCTCTATTGGGTTCTCCCCTCCCAAAACCCTGTCTCCCTTGCTTGTGCTGTCCCACCCCACACGCACCCCCTGTAACTGATGAGATTCATTCAACAGTGAGTCTCCTCTGCTAGCACCCAATGGGACCTGGGTAAGAAAATACGTTATGCTAAAATGAAGACTTATGTTTGGGAGACCGTACGAATGAGAGAAGACAACGAAAGAGGGTTTTTGTAAAAATGACTTAAAAAGTAAACCCTACTTGGATAATTGTTTGCTGTAACATGGACAAAGTTGTATTGTCTATGGATATCTCTACGACATCTGACACTGTAGTTGATGTTTCCCTCCTCCTCCTCCTCATTTAGGCACTATAAGAAGCGTTGCCAGGGCCGTATGAGGAAGCACGTTGGGGACCTGTGTTTGCAGGCAGGCATGTTGCAGGATGCCCTGGTCCACTATCACATGGCTGTGGAGCTGCTCCGCTCCGTCAATGACTTCCTGTGGCTGGGGGGTAAGACATGGCTCCTCCTCTTCCTGCTCTTTTCTCAGATCCCAAAAAGCAGGGTTGGAGACTCTGCAGGTTTTTGCTCCGACCCTTCTATAAAACACCAGGTTCTGTTAATCACCTGCTCACCATGACCTTGAACCAGATGAGGATCGGAGTCTGGTGTGCTACAACAGGGTAGTAGCAAAAACCTGCCAAGCCCAGTAGTTCTCCAGGAGGACGGTTCGCCACCCTTGCCGTACATACAGAATGCCCTTTAGAAATACTTGTTATGATACTCTGTTTCATTGACACATCTTCCTTGTGTTTTGGTTCTCCAGCTGCGTTAGAGGGCCTGTGTTCAGCCTCTGTTATCTTCCACTACCCTGGAGGAACAGCAGGGAAGGCTTCTGGACGCAAACCCAGCCTGGCACAGGGCCAGGGACAGGCAGCCGACGCAGGGAAGAGACACCGGCCAGGTAAGCAGCACTCCTCTCTCTGTGTGTGAGGTTGGGGGTGGTCTTCTCTGTGGGGATGTTTGTGATGGGGCCTGAGGTGTACAAGCAGTGAAGGGGTAAAATGTGTTTTTTGTTGAACCTTTTGTTTGGCCAAGCCAAGGAGGAACCGGGGGGGGGGGGGGGCAGACCCGGTGTTGTTATTGAAAGGGATGGTTGCTGCGTGCCTTAGGTTTGAAGTTTCTTATAAAATGAAGAGTGTGGAGATGTTTCAGGAGGTGTGGGGGCTCAGGGGGCTGTCTGTACGGTTGGAGAGGGGGGGTTGGATGTACGGTTGTAATGTGGTTCTGGAGGGTGGATTGTGTTGTTGTGGTGGCATGCAATGTGTTTTTAATCTTGGGGGGGGGCTCATTTAATTAAGACAAAAAGTTGTGGAAGATGTCCAGAGGTTTCTGAATGAGCTGTGATTTTATGACCGTTGGAAGGAAGAGATCTTTGTGGCCCAAGCAACTGCAGCTACTATGGCAACCCAAGCTTTGCTTTTCTCAGCCCAGCTGCTTCTGTTCTGTGCCCTGGACAACATTACCTGAGACATCCGGTGGCCCCCACATCCTAACCCATTTGTTCTGAACCTTATTTACTATCATATTTCCATTCACCCATATCTTTACTTAATATGATTAACTAGTCACTTACTTTAACCCCTAAATAACAACACATATTTAGCTTTTACTTGTACAAGCAATTAGCATTAGCCTACTATAGCGCAGGGAGGGATGGGAAAGTCTCAAGGAACCGGCTGAAAAGTGGCTTGTTTGGGGACTAACATTGCTTTCAATAACTAACTGCACTGTGTGAACCTTCATTCTCTCTCTGTGTGTCTGTCTGTTACCGTAGGGGCACAGGAGGTACTCATTGACCCAGGTATGGTATGACACTAACCGGCCAGCACTGCGTAGCTCTACTTCTACCTAGACATCTCACCTGTGTGTGTTTTCCTGCTGTCTGTCTGTGTGTTTGCTTTCATTCAACGTCCCATGCTTATTGTGACGACAACTTCCCTAGCTTGTTCTCAGATCTGTTAGCGGTGTCTCTCCGACTAAGGCCAGACAATACAAACAGATCTGGGACCAGGCTAACAACCCATTGCACTACATCTGATTCCAACTTTGATTGTTTCCACCACTGGTAAATCAAAACTGATGTTTTTTTTCCCCTCTTAAGGCAGGGATTGTATTCCTGTTATTCTTGTCAGCGTTAATGTTGTTTGGCGTTCATGCTTGATCATGCCATTGACCTCTTCTTCTAATCAATGAATAATAGCCATTTTAAAATCATGTTCAAGGACATTATATCCAACACTATGCAGAAGAAGAACCACGTAACGTCCTATTAGATTTCAAAAGGAAGTGATTGAGTCATTTGGATTGGTCTATTATTTCAAAGAAATGTAGACATGCACCAGGAGGTGGCGATGTTGCTATTGAAATCCCAACACTGCTGATTGAGGCATCCAAACTATTTTTATTTAATTTTATTGAACCTTTATTTTACCAGGTAAATTGACTGAGAACACATTCTCATTTACAGCATTGACCTGGGGAGTAGTTACAGGGGAGAGGAGAGGGGATGAATGAGCCAATTGTAAACTGGGGATTATTAGGTGACCGTGATGGTTTGAGGGCCAGAATGGGAATTTAGCCAGGACACTGGGGTTAACACCCCTACTCGATAAGTGCCATGGGCTCTTTTAGTGACCACAGAGAGTCAGGACACCCGTATAACGTCACATCACAGACCGCACCCTACACAGAGCAATGTCCCCAATCACTGCCCTGGGGGATTGGGGTATTCTGGCCCTCCAACACCATTTCCAGCAGCATCTGGTCTCCCATCCAGGACCAACCCTGCTTAGCTTTAGAAGCAAGCCAGCAGTAGGATGCAGGGTGGTATGCTGCTGGCGAGTTTGAGTGCATTTCCTGTAGCCTCAAGTTCAAATGAAGAAGTGTTTGGTGTGAGACATTTCGGGCCAACCTATCAGTAAGAAATACTGCAGAAAGCTCTTATCTTTCCTTTTTTAGGAACTATTGTCGGTTTTACTTAACCATTCAACCCAAGGGCTCTGTGTAAAGTGTTGTAGCTCCGACTGTAACAAGTTGTCTAACACTTACTATATCAAAAATATAATATATGCCCTACAGCAGACACTTCTATCCAAAGCAGCTTAGTCATGCATCCGTACATGTTTTACGATGGGGTGGTCCTGGGAATCGAGCCCACTTTCCTGGTGTTGCAAAGCGCGTCGCTCGACCAACTGAGCTACAGAGGAGTATTTAGCAGGAGCTTTGATCCGAAACAGCTTACAGGACAGTGAGCACATACATTTATAGTACCTGCATGTGTTCCCAGTCTTGTGATTCACATGTAACGCTGTGTCATAGTGACATTGCCGCGACGCCGTTGCTACGGAGCCAGCTAGAGCCGTTGCTAGGCAATGTTCTATCAATACTACATTTGTATTCAAATCAGATAGGTAGAGGAGAGATTCTCCTTGCACATATTCATTTTTTAACCATTTCAATTGAAACATTCCAAGCTACTGAGCACATGATGAAGTCCGCATCATTTTGATCACATAACCGCACAGTGACCCTCAAAGGTCTTTTATTTAGAGATTGTTGTGTACAATGCATGGCAATCATGGCGTGTTGTCTTTATCTCGGTGTCTGAAACTCCTGTTCGAGGCTGCGTTAAATGTGTATGCTCAGATAGGCTATACACAGTTTACCAGTGAGTATGTCATTGTTGATTGTTGTGACTTTGGCCATATGCATCACAGGAGGTTGGTGGCATCCTAATTGGGGAGGATGAGCTCGTGGTAATGGCCGGAGTGGAATCAGTGGAATGGTATCAAATACATCAAACGCATGGTTTCCATCTGTTTGATGCCATTCCATTTGCTCCGTTCTGGCCTCCCCTCAGCAGCCTCCACTGATATGCTGATATGGATGTGAAGAACCAAGTGGTGGATGGGTCTGAACATTGACAATCATCCCGGTCATTAATGTCATTTTTCCTTGTCTCTCGTGCCTTCTCTCTCGCGCTCTCTCTCCCCCGTCCCTCCAGGTGCCCTCACAGCCAATGGGATCAGTGCAGACACCAGCAGTGAGATCGGTCGGGCCAAGAACTGCCTGGGCCCTGAGGACATTATCGAGAAATACAAGGAGGCCATCTCCTACTATGGCAAGGTATTGGAACAAGAATCATTCAAAAACACTATGTACAGCTATCTGTTTTTCAGGTGCAGGGTACCAAAAGTATCCATCACAGGAAAGAAGCAGACACCCGCGCTCTGAATGCTCCTACATACTTTATTACATACGATGTTTCAGCAACGTTCAGTGTTTGCACTTTGAAGACCAATGCTCTTTGCGGCCTGTTCCATTATCCACGATCCAGTTTGCAGTTCTCAACATCTCCACCAGGGGACGGTAGCGCACTAGGTATCAGTGATGGTTGGGCGTCTCACTGTAAACAAACTACATGCTGACTACAGGAGAAACCGTCTGAGTGCACTCAGAGTCAACGGTGGAAGGCTTAGCTAGAATGACGTCAGTGTCTGTTACTAATAGCCAAATGGAAGTGTGGGGTCATCTCAAATGCCCTATAACTCTATCAGTTGCAATTTAAAAAATAAAATACATTAGTTAATTGCATTGTTGATCTATTGATAACTATACTTACTGGTATAGCACAGGTATGTGTTAACAAACAAACCTTAAAGCTTGGGGGTAAAAACACAGAGGTGTAACATCCCAGCAGTATACCACCTCCCACTGCTGGCTTGCCTCTGAAGCTAAACAGGGTTGGTCACTGGATGGGAGACCAGATGCTGCTGGAAGTAGTGTTGGAGGAGGCACTCTTTCCTCTAGTCAAATATTTTCTCCTCCCCTTTGCCCCAGCGCAGTGATTGGGGACATTGCCCTGTGTTAGTTGCCATCTTTCGGATGGGACAGTAGGGTAGCCTAGTGGTTGCGTTGGACTAGTAACCGGAAGGTTGCAAGTTCAAACCCCTGTCGTTCTGCCCCTGAACAGGCAGTTAACCCACTGTTCCTAGGCAGTCATTGAAAATAAGAATTTGTTCTTAACTGACTTGCCTAGTTAAATAAGGTTAAAAAAACAGGTGTACCGTGTCCTGGTGTACTGGCTTAATTCACAATCTGTCCATCAAACCATCACGGTCACCTAATCATCCCCAGCTTACAATTGGCTCATTCACCCCCCCCCCCCCCCCCCTTCTCTAACTATTCCCCAGGTAACTATTCCCCAGGTTGTTGCTGTAAATGAGAATGTGTTCTTAGTCAACTTCCCTGGTAAAATAAGGGTAAAATGAATTACTACAAAATAATATCCCAGTAGGCCTTCTGAAACTCTTTATCTCCACTGTTATAATTGGCTTCTTGCTCTGACCTCCCTTGGCCCTTATACCTGTAACTAGTTCACTCCAAATTAAATTACATTATCTCAACACGACAGGGCCATTCAAATATGAATTGCAGTTTCGTAAGGAGACAATGGGGATAGGAGTGTGTGGGGTGTGTGAGAGAGCACTGTTGTACCTCCACTCAGGTTTCTACTTCATTAGAACTGCTACTCGGGGAGAACCCGGGACTCCCCTGAAAGAACCATGTGGCACGAAGTAATAATGAACGACCGAGGTGCCGTATCACCACATGAACTAGAATCAGTAATCTGATAATGATGTCTGGAGCACAGAGAGAGAAAGAGACATGGAATACATCGGTTCAGATTATTACGCCGGGTGGGAAAAGTCAATGTAGTCCTCATTGGTTTCTTACGTTTTCCTTATGCTGAGCCTGGGCCTTGTCTGTTCTTATTGTCCTCTTGCGTTCTCTCTCTTTATCCCTGTCTCTCCCTCTCCTTCCATTCCTCCCCCAGTATAAGAATGCAGGCGTGATAGAGCTGGAGGCGTGTGTGAAGGCAGTCAGGGTGCTAGCCATTCAGAAGAGGGCCATGGAGGCCTCAGAGTTCCTCCAGAATGCTGTCTACATCAACCTGGGACAGGTAAGACCTCACCTGACCTGTAGATGTACCTCTCTGTGGGTGAACCATCATCCTGGTCTCGCACACATTCTGCTAGTTAGGGACCAGAGTTTTGCCTAGTCAAGCCCCATGCTTAGATCTCGTGTTAAGGACAAACCCTGGTCCCTAGTTGTAGTCTATAACCAGGGCCCAGAGTTTTACCTAGTCAGATCATATCCAGGAAAGACTCCTGGCCGTATGGGACACCAGAGGTCCCACGGAGACTGTTGACACCAGAGGTCCCACGGAGACTGTTGACACCTAGGCTTCATGCTCTGGCTCCAGGTCCTGTAGTCAGGCACCTGTTTCTGCTGCTTTCCTGTGTGATGATCACCAGAGGATCTGCCTGCCGACAGCCCGGTCCCATAATACAGCTCTACTGACAGGTACCGGAGGCCATCCTGCAAGGAACTGAAACCCTGATCAATTCAGGATCTGCTCTGTAGGAGGGAAATCTCACTTGAGGCTCAGCCAGTGGTGAAGAAGACGGATGTGGAGGTCCTGGGCTGGTGTGGTTACACGTGGTCTGCTGTTGTGAGGACGGTTGGACGTACTGCCAAATTCTCTAAAACAACATTGGAGGTGGTAGAGAAATAAACATTGAATTCTCTGGCAAAAGTTCTGGTGGACATTCCTGCCAATTGCACGCTCCCTCAAAACTTCTGGCATTGTGTTGTGTGACAAAATGACACATTTTAGTGGCCTTTTATTGTCCCCAGCACAAGGTGCACCTGTGTAATGATCATGCTGTTTAATCAACTTCATGATATGACACACCAGTCTGGTGGATGGATTATATTGGCAAAGGACATGCTCACTAACAGGGATGTAAAGAAATTTGTGCACAAAATCTTAGCCAAATCAGCTTTTTGTGCATATGGCACATTTCTGGGATCTTTTATTTCAGCTCATGAAACATGGGACCAACACTTTACATGTTGCGTTTATATTGTTGTTCGTTATACATCCTCGACGATAACAGAAAGTTATACAACTTATTTCTCTGTAAAAGTTAAATTTGAGTTTGATAACAGATCTGGGACAACCTATACGTAAAATCTATGAACGCATGACTGTAAGTCTGACTTAGTCACGTGTGCATACATTTTACATGCAGTGTGTGGTTTAAATAGTTTTTCAATAATCTACTAGAGTCAACCAACCAATGATCTCTCCTGTCTTCTCAGCTGTCAGAGGAAGAGAAGATCCAGCGGTACAGCATCCTCTCTGAGCTCTACCACCTGATTGGTTTCCACCGTAAATCAGCCTTCTTCAAGCGGGTAGCAGCCATGCAGTGTGTGGCCCCCACCATCCCAGAGCCTGGCTGGAGGGCCTGCTACAAGCTGCTGCTAGAGACCCTGCCTGGATACAGCCTCTCCCTCGACCCCAAAGACTTCAGCAAAGGTACCCGATTGGATATGCCTCTCCTCTGTCTCAAAGTGTCCTATACACACACTGGTGAGGGATCCCCTAGAACTTTGAAATCATCAATAAAAGACACACACACACACACACACCCCCCTGTTTCAGTAACATCAATACTCAGTGAGAAATGTAATAACATTGCCTTCCCCTGCCGTGAGCTTTATTTAAAGGGTCTCCCCTTCAAGAGCTCTTCTCAGGGGTAATACGTATTCAAGGCACCACTTTGCGCATAGCGAGACACAGTTGATTTGAGACCTGCACTGACCCAGGCCTTTATAAACCGCCACTCTGCCTGACGCGCACACACACACACACACACACTCATGGTCCTCAGGATAAGCTGCTGTACACCGCATGCTCTTGAACCTCACCCTGCTCGACCCACTCCACCACGAGGGGTTGGAGCGTAAAAGAAACGCTGACAGACAAAACAACGATTTAGGGTCATCTATATCTCTACTGTGATCCTCGTTCAAAGGACTCACTTGAGGAGAGTTTGTCAGACAGAGAGAGAGGCGTTGTTGTTGACCTCCACTTCTATGGAACAGTGAAGGGAAGAGAGGAAAACTATTGTGATGTGTGTCGACTGGATTTCTTCCTCCCGATATTCTTTTACAAAACAAAGACCGACCAACAGGTTGTTCATAAGGCAGCATGCCTTTCTACTACAGCCATGCCTCTGAGACCTTCAGCCTGAGGAGAGGTGTCAGGTGGGAGATAATTGAGCTGTGAGGAGAGCTAGCCAGGCCCCTGGTGCAGGAGGGTAACGTCAGAGGAAATGGGGCTCAAAAGTGCATTCCAACAGGGTACAGGACTGGCGGGCAAGAGAGATGAACGAGCGAATTGGTTTTTAATTGGCTCCGGAGCCCTCAGTACTCTCCTCTTTACCAGGTTGAGAGGACCGCCTCTCGCTCCTCTTTATCCTTTCTTTCTCTCCCATCCCTCCCTCAGGCTATTTTTATCTCTGTCTCTCTCTTTCCCTCAGTTCAGAGGACATACTGTTTCAAAGACCACAAACTCACAATAAGTCATTTAGCTACCATGCACTCTTCATGCTTAAATTGTACATTTTTTCTGTACCTTTTTATCTAACTAGGCAAGTCAGTTTAGAACAAATGTTTATTTTCAATGACTGCCTCGGAACAGTTACCTGCCTTGTTCAGGGGCAGAATGACAGATTTTTACCTTGTCAGCTCGGGGATTTGATCTTGCAAGCCTTCGGTTGCTAGTCCAACGCTCTAACCACTAGGCTACCTGCCCCCCCCCCCCCCCCCCCCCCCCCCCCCCACCACCCCTCTCCTCTCCCCCAATGACTGTAGCGGAGGACAGTAGTATCAAACGTCCCCTTACATGAAATTGCTAAGTCTCCTACCAGAAGGTACAGTCCCTTTTGATACAGACACTGTGACAGGGTGGTGTGTTTGTGACAGGTTGAGCATTGTGCTGCGTGTCATTATCATGGTGGTGCTAATTGGATTCCCAGACACCTTGAATACCGCCTCGAAAATACCACAGAAGACATTTAGCTGGGGGAGAGAGAGAGGTTCTAGGATACCTTTTATTTACCCTGAACAAAAATATAAACTCAACATACCACAGTTTTACTGAGTTAAAGGAAATCAGTCAATTAAAATAAATTCAGACCCTAATCTATGGATTTCACGATTGGGAATACAGAGATACCTTAAAACAAAAAAAGTAGGGGTGTGGATCAGAGAACCAGTCAGTATCCAGTCAGCCAGTGTGACCACCGTTTGCCTCATGCAGTGCTACACATCTCCTTCACATAGAGTTGATTAGGCTGTTGATTGAGGACTGGCCACCCCACATAGCCTGGTTCCTCTCTAGGTTTCTTCCTAGGTATTGGCCTTTCTAGGGAGTTTTTCCTAGCCACCGTGCTTCTACACCTGCATTGCTTGCTGTTTGGGGTTTTAGGCTGGGTTTCTGTACAGCACTTTGAGATATCAGCTGATGTACGAAGGGCTATATAAATCAATTTGATTTGATTTGACATTTGATTTGATTTGATTGTGGCCTTTGTAATGTTGTCCCACTCCTCTTCAACGGCTGTGAGAAGTTACTGGATATTGGCGGGAACTGGAACACGCTGTCGTACACAATCCACAGCATCCCCAACATGCTCAATGGGTAACATGGCCATGGAAGAACTTGTACATTTTCATCTTCTAGGAATTGTGTCCAGATCCTTGCAACATGGGGCCGTGCATTATCATTCTGAAACATGAGGTGATGGCGGCGGATGAATGGCACGACAGTGGGTCTCAGGATCATGTCACGGTATCTCTGTGCATTCAAGTTACCATCAATAAAATGTAATTGTGTTTGTTGTTCATAACTTATGCCTGCCAATACCATAACCCCACCGCCACCATGGGGAACTGTTCACAACGTTGACATCAGCAAACCACTCTCCCACACAACGCCATACACGCTGTCTGCCACCTGCCCGGTACAGTTGAAACCAGGGTTCATCCATGAAGACCACACTTCTCCAGCGTGCCAGTGGCGATGGAAGGTTAGGATTTGCCTACTGAAGACTGCAGTCATGTCAAGAACCTGGTGAGGACGATGAGCACGCAGATGAGCTTCCCTGAGCGTTTCTGAGAGTTGGTGCAACAATTATTCGGTTGTGCAAACCCACAGTTTCATCAGCTGTCCGGGTGGCTGGTTTCAGACGATGCCGTAAGTGAAGAAGCTGGATGTGGAGGTCCTGGGCTGGCGTGGTTGCACGTCTGCTGTTGTGCGGCTGGTTGGACGTGCTGCCAAATTCTCTTAACTTTGGAGTCGTGTTATGGTAGAGAAATTAACATTTCAATTCTCTGGTAACCGCTCTGGTGGACATTCCTGCAGTCAGCATGCCAATTGCCTCCTCCCTCAACTTGAGACATCTGTGGCATTGTGGTGTTTGACAACTGCACATTTTAGTGGCCTTTTATTTTCCCCAGCACAAGGTGCACCTGTGTAATGATCATGCTTTTTTACTTAGCTACTTCATATGCCACACCTGTCAGGTGGATGGATTATATTGGCAAAGGAGAAATGTTAACAGGGATGTAAACACAATTGTGCACAAGATTTGAGAGAAACATTTCTGGGATCTTTTATTTCAGCTCATGAAACATGAGACTACAGCTTTACATGTTGCGTTTTATTTTTGTTCAGTGTAGCAGTTAAGGAGTTAATACAGAGCTCCCATGCATGGAGAGAGTGACAGAGAGAGGGAGAGCAGCAGCCACAGTGTGTCTTCCTCTGTATTGGTGCCCTTCAGATAAGCAGCGGTAGCATCACATGGTGTTACAGACAGGTGGATGCTGCTATATATAGATTGCTTAGTGGGCGCCACAGGAGGAGGAAATGGCTTAGGCGAGATTTGCATTAATATGATTTTTGCACATGACAGAAAATATATATATTTATTAATAATATCCTCCAACAGTAGAGGGAACACTTATGATGGACTTAGCATCTTGGTCACAAGTTTTTTTAGCCCCACAGACTGTGTTGCTCAGGGAGCAATTGATTCTTATTTACCTCTGAGTAGGCTATCCTTTTTTCCTTCCCTCTCTCTCTCTCTCATGCTTTCTCTCTCTCTCTGTCTCTCTCTGTCTCTCTGCCTCTCTCTCTCTCTCTCTCTCTCTCTCTCTCATGCTTTCTCTCTCTCCTCTCTTAAGATTTCTGCTGCAGAACACAAATAACATTGAGCCAACGGGCACAGCTCACAATCTCACATGTTGCTCTTGTACGAGAATGTTGGGATGACCCCCCCCACCCCCCTTACTGGTATCAAATCCTGCATGCCATATCCTGCAGTTGTGCCCTTGAGCAAGGCATTGAATCCCTAAAACCAGCTCCAGCGGTGCAGTAGTATGGCTGCCCTCTGCTCCGACCTCTGTATGTGTGTCTTTTCAGAGGGGCTGGGATGGTTAATGTAGAACATGTACATTTTGACATTAAAATCATCTCCTGTCCCCCAGGTTCCCACTGTGGCTGGGCGGCGGTACAGATGCGTCTGCTCCATGAGCTGGTGTACGCATCCCGTCGTATGGGAAACCCCGGCCTGTCTGTCCGCCACCTCTCCTTTCTGCTCCAGACCATGCTGGACTTCCTCTCAGACCAAGGTCAGCCTACACACACACACACACACACATTTAGCTCCCCAAGCCTTTAGCTGAAAGGACTACCGAAACCCAGACGGTCTCATTCTCCAGTGTCTTTGAGTGGACACTGTTTCAACATTGTAAGTCGCACCCCTAAACCCCCCTAGTGTCGACCCCGCGGTAATCTAATTAGCATAAATCCCTTTAACAATCTGTCAGTTTAAGATGGAGATCTGTTTTTTTTGCATTGGATGCGTCTCAATCCACCTCATCTGCTGTGAAAAGTGACAGACTCGTCTGAAGTCAGCCGGGCTGCCAACTTCTGTCTGTAGTGTCTGAACAGATTGGGCTACACACCAATATGACCCCTCTATAGAAAGGTGGGACTCTCACCAACAGATACCTGTTTTGCTTTAGGACGCCACAGGCCTCATAAGACTCATCTGAAGGTTCCCCGGTACCAATTAAAACAATTATTGGAAATATAATGAGACTGTTTAGTGCCAAAAATAGGGGTTTAAATAAATAAATAAATAAATAATAATATATATATATATATATATATATATATAACAAAGGTTTCCTGATAATGCTTGTATCTCTCAGATATAGGGCAGACACTAAAGAACAAACTTACCTTTGAATTTTTTTGGGGGGACTATCTGTTGTCCATGTGGTGAATCGTTATTCAGTGTGTTTGTACGGGCTTCTAGCAGTAAGGCCAAATTCAATTTTCCATAAAATCATTTTTGTTAATCTTATTTTTTTTTTTTTTATACTTCAAGGGGTCTTATAATTCAAAATCATATAACCAAATGTTCCCTGGTCTATAGCCTAGTAGAACCCCCCCCCCCCCTCCCCCCCAGGGCTGAGACATGTACTGAATAGAAAGGAAAATTAATACAAATAGTAATTCTTAAAAACAGAAAGGAAAGAAAGAATGTCTGACTAGCTCTACTCTAGGTATAACACACATTACATAGTCAAATGTTTTTGTCAGTATTAGTTGAAAAACGTACTGCATTTTTCTCCATTTCATACTACTGATCATGTGAGATCATTTGAAATCATCCCCTGACCGCAGCCAACCATGCATTTTCTTTAGGGAAGCCAGCATTGTGCCTGTGGGTGTAATGGTGTGTAATGCTCAACCAAGCCAGTCTCAGCTGGTGGCTGGGTGACAGTGGGCTTAATTTGGACTCAGGAGATAGGTACTCACCCAAGGAGAGGGGGAGGGGGGAGGTAGAGATAGAGGGAGAGCGAGAACAGATAGTGGATAAGAGAGGGAGAGATGTTGGTTGATTAGTATCCCCATTGGACGACGCCAATGAAGACAGCTCGTCTCTCTGGGGTCCGACACATAATGAAAAATACATTCGACTTTACAATTGACATACATTTAAAAATATTAACATGTGTTTTGTGTGTGTTTATCTGTCAGTTACACACAACAGTCCCATACACACAGCAGTCCATACACACAACAAGTAGGTTGCATGGGAGAGAGAGAGAGCAGAGAGAGAGCAGAGTGCCAACAGTATGAAATATTTGCCCATGTCAGCAGCAGCGAGGGACTGTTGCTACGCTGAGGGAGGCTTTGTTCCCATCTACCCAGCATCCTCTCTGTGTAAACCTGCTGGAATAACAGCAGCTCAGCTGTATCCCTGTGGCCGTCATACATCCGTGTGTCAGCGGCGGTCACGATAACAGTGGGCAGTTACAGCCTGTGATGCCTCCAGACAGGAAGGCCAGACGTATGATTTGAGAAATAAGGCTTTTCTATCTGTGACATTTTGTGTGTGTGAGGCTGAGCATAGAAAAAGTGACAGAACATATTTCATTGTTATATTTGAGCTAGCATGTGCACTGATCTCACTCCAGTTGAAACCTGGTCCACCAGACTCCTCACTCCATGCTCGAGTGACTGTTTGAACAGCTTAAAACCTCTATAGTTCTCAGTGAGTTTCTCAATGGTGGCTTTGGCAGAGACACTGTGAAATGAGCCGTGCACAGATCTTTCCCCTCTAAACTGCGGTTCCACGCCTTCTCTCCTCACCCGCCTCTCTCTCTCTCTCTTTTTTTGTTTGTCTCGCTCACTTTCCCATCCTCTCTCTCTCTCCCTCTTCCTCCCTCCAGCTATTCTCTATCACCCCCCAGCTGTTTGTCTGCAGTGTGGTGATGTCACCCACGGCGGGGGTTATTGCAGGCCGTCGTCTCCCAGCATGCAGTAATGGGGCGTGGCCCCTCGCTGTGTTCGTTGCGTGTCTGGGGAGTTATTGTAGAACACACAGCAGCACAGCTCAGAGGAACAGTGTGACTGTCTCGGCCCAGCAGCTACAGCCTTTTCCTTGAAAGTCACAATCCTGACTTTGTGTGTCAACCCAGCGCCACTTGGTTTGGTATAAAGCTGACAGATGAAGAAGGGGAAACAATATAACCATTTTCAAATATCCCAGATTGTGCCTTTTAATCCACAGATCTGGGGTGTCATTTATCGACCGTGTGTACATTTCAAATACACATCTAGTGTACATGGAGATTCTAGGATTTGTGTTTGCAACAAATTGTTGGGATTGATCAAACTGTCACACACAAAATGTGCATGTTTTAATTGCTAAATCAGAGCCATACTATATTTGTAGGGGTTGTGAACTAGCTCTATAACTCTGCCTATAACCCCGCCTGGCCATGATAGTTTCTTAATTATATTGCAATGGCAAATCTGATCACATTTCTGTGGAGGTGTGAGCAGAATGTCATTTTTTGTTGTTGCAGTGACTTCTATGCAAATAGTTTATTTTTCCATATTTTATCAGTAGTTTGTTTTCATCTGCATCGTTGACACAGGCTCTGAGATGAAATAGTCTATTATGTCACGCTCCTGTCAAACAGCAATACTGTCGCCTGTACATGCTGCCATTGGCCACCGCGCCATTCACTTTAGAGCTTGTCTTCTTGAATGAGTGATGAATAGTAGCCTAGTATTTGTAGCAGAATAAACCAGTCATGTCAGAAAAGGAGAGACATGCCCTGCAATATGATTATGACTTAGGAATATAAAACAAAAGTCAAATTAACATATTAGATGACATTCTGCTATGCGGTCTTCTTACCAATGGCAAATTATTCTCTTTTATCATTAGGCCAATATTTATATTAGCCGACCATTATTACAATTCCTGTGCATCAAACTCCTCCATTCCCCCAAAGTAACAATATCCTAGTTGTTTGCATACAGTCGATCAACCACGAGACGTTGTGTGAACGCATGATTTGAGATTTGCGTGGAGATGCGCGCACACTTTTCTGTCCAGTTCAAAATGTGTAATTACCCTCGTTTGCAGGAACAACTGTCGCGCGCATCTCTTTTGTGCGCACACACCTGGTGAAGCCCTGGGGTTTGGCTGCTCGAGAGGGGCTTGTTTGTCTACACAGGTGCACAACCAAGGAATTTGTTCTGTCCCTCAGCATCGTGGTATGTGACCGGCGGTAAACACAATTCAAGCCTTAGAAGTCAACCCCTGTAAAATAATATCGACCCCAGTTCCTCCGTTAAGCACGTTGCTGTCCTCCCATTTAATGTCACAGCAGAAGCTCCCGGGGGAAAGGAAACGTCACGGCTTTGAATTTCAGAGCCCGGCACTTTCAAAGGTCTGTCTTGAGGTGGTAGTGCCTTTTCAAGTCCCTATCGGTGACATTAAAAAACATAACTCAAATGTTTTATTTAAGCTAGGCCTTTGTAGAGAGTGAAGGTAACTGCTTAATGTCTCTGGCTTAGGCGAGGAGAAAAAGGGAGAGGGGTTCAGGAAAAGGTGATCACGCCAAGCTCATTAACGTCACCACTGTGTCATCCTACCTGGGAGTGGGTGAAGAGATGGGGTGGGGGGTAGGAGGAGAGAAAGAGTGGCATCTTTCCTCTCGTTGCATCACAGAGGCTTCAGGACAGCATGGGAGAAAGGGATGAAAGGAGGAAGTAAAGTGTGTGGGGTTTAGGGCTGGGAATTACCAGGGTTCTCACGATATGATATTATCGTGCCTTCAGAAAGTGTTCACACCCCTTGATTTTTCCCCATCTTGTTGTGTTACAGCCTGTTACAACTGACGTTGTGTTTTTAGACATTTTTACAAATGAATAAAACATGAAAAGCTGAGTAGTCAACCCTTTTGTTTCGGCAAGCCTAAAAAGTTCAGGAGTAAAAATGTGCTTAACGTAATAAGGTGCATGGACTCACTCTGTGTTCAATAGGTGTTTACCATGATTTATGAATGACTACCTCATCTATGTACCCCACACATACAATTATCTGTAAAGTCCCTCAGTCCAGCAGTGAATTTCAAACGCAGATTCAAACACAAAGATCAGGGAGGTTTTCCAATGCCTCAAAGAAGAGATCTGTTGGTAGATGGGTAAAAATAAATAAAAGCAGACAGTGAATATCCCTTTGAGCACGGTGAAGTTATTAATTACCCTTTGGATGGTGTATCAATACACTCAGTCACTACAAAGATACCAGGCGGTACCAAGTACCACTCTCCATATTTTCAAGCATAGTGGTGGCTAAATCATGTTATGGGTATGCTTGTAATCTTTAAGGTTTGGGAGGTTTTTCAGGATAAAAAAGAAACTGAATGGCGCTAAGCACAGGCAACATCCTAGAAGAAAGCTTGAATAAAAAAAAAAAAAGGGTAATGGCCAAGTGTTGCTCAATCAAGGTGTCAAGCTAATAGAGATTTACCTGGAAAGAAGGTGATTCTAATATGTATTCAGAGATGGATTATACGAAAGTATGTGGACACCCCTTCAAATGAGTGGATTTGGCTATTTCAGCCACACCCTTTCCTGACAGGTGTTTAAAATCAAGCACACAGCAATGCAATTGCCATAGACAAACATTGTCAGTAGAATACTCAAAGGGTTCAAATATGACCTTTCTGACTTCCTTGAAATCGTTAGGAAATCGCCTATATCAATCTTGTACGTCTATGACATAGTGTTTTTTGTTTAAAATCTATGCTTAATGGCTATAAATCCATAAATCCATCTCTGAATGTGCTACCGTGATGAAACCACTCTAGACTGGTGCACTAAGATGTAATGATTGCAGGCACCAGTCTAGAGTGGTTTCATCACGGTAGCACATTCAGAGATGGATTTATGGATTTATAGCCATTAAGCATAGATTTTAAACAAAAAACACTGTCATAGACGTACAAGATTGATATGAGATGAAAGGCGATTTCCTAACGAGTTCAAGGAAGTCAAAAGGTGATATTTGAACCTTTCTTTGAGTATGCAGCATTACTAGTTATTCTTTATGGCCCTCTCATTATAAATAATTCCTTTTGGTGATTACATTTTCGATTACATTTAGCTACATTTAACAAGTTAAAAAGAAGATGGAGAACAAGCTATGAAGGAAAAATACTGGAGTTCTGGTGCAGGTACAGACAGCTAACTAGCGCAAAAATAATATTGTGTTTTTTGTCAAAACAATATAACGCAATATATTGTCAGAAGTAATATCCCAATTTGTAACTGTATTGACTTCTCTCCCCCCCCCCCCCCCCCGATCACTAGTGGGGGTAGTTCAACTGTATCAGGGACAGGATATTATTATCAATATTTTATTTGTTGGCTGTGTGTTGTGGCTCAGAGACTACGATTCAGACCAGGAACTTGCAGGCTCTTACCTATATTGAGTGGAGAAAGGGCCGTGTGAGATTGCTTTTCATGAGACCTATTTTTAGAAATAGTTGTTAAAATGAATAATGTTGGTTGAAGCTTTATCGGGGCAGAAATAGCAATTAAAGAGCTACTTATTTATGGAGTTGTTTGAAAGCCCCTGGCACTCAGCCCCCCCTGATTTCCCTAGATACTCAGTCACATAAGATGGCCAGTCACTCATTCCATCTCATTACACTGAAGTAAACACACACATTTTCTAAGTCTGTCACTTTTTGCCAGTGTCCCACCCACATTACATTTTCTAGCACTGTAGTCTGGTTAACTGAAAGATGAGGCTTTTCGCCTGCAATATGAATGCAGTAAGTAATGTCATTGCAGTTGACTTCTTGTAAGTGCCCAAAACAATAAATCAATCAATTTGTCGTATTTCATTTGACATTCATTTGTTTGTATTCTGTCAGCACTTTCAACCACATCCAACATGGCAGGGCAGTCCATCTTCAGTGACAGTTGGCAGATTCTCCCTCCGTTTAATTGAGACTGTTACTACTGTACTGTCAGGATGTATATTTTATTTTTCTCTCTCTCTCCCCCCCCTAGAGTGTCAGTCAGTTAAGAGGCCTCACTAAGAATGTTAAAACATTTCGAAGTTCTCACCAGGGGTCCTCTCTTCAGTACCACACCATAGGCTATTGATCTGTTGCTGCTCTGGATGGAAACGTAGGGGTTTGTCTTCAAAACGAGCGTAGGAACTGAGAAATGATAGTCACATCGGTGTCATTTAAGGACATTTTCAAAGTTTAACAAAGTTGAACCTCTTGCGTAAGAATGAATGTAGAATTTGAGTCTTGGATCTGTTTTGCCTTGTTTTCCTTAATGAGTTGATTTCTGTGGGATCGTACTAAATAATATATCAACTTGGGTTTTAAGTACTCTGTTCACCGCTTTAGGCCTAATTTAAAGTTGTGTGTTCTATGTTTTTGTTGAAAAGACAAAAGGAAAACAATGTTTTCTCTTTGTCTCTGGGAAGATGTTTTGTTAACCTCTGTTATGGAGTCTGTGTCACTGAGCCCACTACATGTTAACCTCTGTTATGGAGTCTGTGTCACTGAGCCCAGTACATGTTAACCTCTGTTATGGAGTCTGTGTCACTGAGCCCAGTACATGTTAACCTCTGTTATGGAGTCTGTGTCACTGAGCCCACTACATGTTAACCTCTGTTATGGAGTCTGTGTCACTGAGCCCACTACATGTTAACCTCTGTTATGGAGTCTGTGTCACTGAGCCCACTACATGTTAACCTCTGTTATGGAGTCTGTGTCACTGAGCCCACTACATGTTAACCTCTGTTATGGAGTCTGTGTCACTGAGCCCAGTACATGTTAACCTCTGTTATGGAGTCTGTGTCACTGAGCCCACTACATGTTAACCTCTGTTATGGAGTCTGTGTCACTGAGCCCACTACATGTTAACCTCTGTTATGGAGTCTGTGTCACTGAGCCCACTACATGTTAACCTCTGTTATGGAGTCTGTGTCACTGAGCCCACTACATGTTAACCTCTGTTATGGAGTCTGTGTCACTGAGCCCACTACATGTTAACCTCTGTTATGGAGTGTGTGTCACTGAGCCCAGTACATGTTAACCTCTGTTATGGAGTCTGTGTCACTGAGCCCACTACATGTTAACCTCTGTTATGGAGTCTGTGTCACTGAGCCCACTACATGTTAACCTCTGTTATGGAGTCTGTGTCACTGAGCCCACTACATGTTAACCTCTGTTATGGAGTCTGTGTCACTGAGCCCACTACATGTTAACCTCTGTTATGGAGTCTGTGTCACTGAGCCCACTACATGTTAACCTCTGTTATGGAGTCTGTGTCACTGAGCCCACTACATGTTAACCTCTGTTATGGAGTCTGTGTCACTGAGCCCACTACATGTTAACCTCTGTTATGGAGTCTGTGTCACTGAGCCCAGTAAATGCTAGAATGGATTGACTCACTACCAATGCAGTGGTTAATTTCTCAATGTGAGCAGTAAAGTGGAGGAGGCAGTGTTTATTTATGGGCTGCCGGTTGTCCACTCTGTTTCTGGACTCCACCAGGTCGGGGGTTGATAATGTATGGGCTGCAGGTTAAATGGAAAACACATGTTTTTGTCTGACTGCGTTTTATAACTATGTATTTAGAATTTGGAGAGGCACATCATGTGGTCAGGCTATTTAACTGATATGGGCTTATTTTAAATCTGATTTCCTATTATTTAGTTTTGGCTCAAGTCTTCTAAAGCTGCTACTTATTTATTTAATTGCTTATTTATCTGTCTGCTGACTGATGGACTGACATACTAATTGATGGCAAATATGTTTCATTTCCTTTTTAATGTTGACTTATTTAGTCACATTCTGCTCTTGGAAATCTTCAAGTGAAAGTGAGTTCAGGAATTGTACTGGAGTTGAAAGCAGCTGTATTTTGGGATGGGGGGGTTGCTGATAGAACACAGAACTGAAATGGGGGAGGGACGGGGGCGGAGAGGGGGGAGGTTTGTGTAATGCTGCAGTGAACTCTTCAAACATGGTGTTTACCTCACATCATCCCAAAAGGACAATCAATACAGAGTTTTTGTCCTTCACGGTCTGTCCTTCATGGTCTGTCCTTCACGGCAGACCGGTCTGTCCTTCAACTCTCCATGTTTCTACTGTTAGACTACGTTACTTGGGCTTCCAAATACAATTTACTAAATTGAAATGTAACAACAGACAGATTCCATGCAGGTTTAGGAACAGGCAGGTAAACGGGGAGATACAGGCAGGCAGGCTGGGAGAGGGGTAGACAGCCAGGCAGGTAAACAGGGAGATACAGGCAGGCAGGCTGGGAGAGGGGTAGACAGCCAGGCAGGTAAACAGGGAGATACAGGCAGGCAGGCTAGGAGAGGGGTAGACAGCCAGGCAGGTAAACGGGGAGATACAGGCAGGCAGGCTGGGAGAAGGGTAGACAGCCAGGCAGGTAAACAGGGAGATACAGGCAGGCAGGCTGGGAGAGGGGTAGACAGCCAGGCAGGTAAACAGGGAGATACAGGCAGGCAGGCTGGGAGAGGGGTAGACAGCCAGGCAGGTAAACAGGGAGATGCAGGCTGGGAGAGGGGTAGACAGCCAGGCAGGTAAACAGGGAGATACAGGCAGGCAGGCTGGGAGAGGGGTAGACAGCCAGGCAGGTAAACAGGGAGATACAGGCAGGCAGGCTGGGATAGGGGTAGACAGCCAGGCAGGTAAACGGGGAGATACAGGCAGGCAGGCTGGGAGAGGGGTAGACAGCCAGGCAGGTAAACTGGGAGATGCAGGCTGGGAGAGGGGTAGACAGCCAGAAAGGTAAACAGGGAGATACAGGCAGGCAGGCTGGGAGAGGGGTAGACAGCCAGGCAGGTCAACAGGGAGATACAGGCAGGCAGGCTGGGAGAGGGGTAGACAGCCAGGCAGGTAAACAGGGAGATATAGGCAGGCAGGCTGGGAGAGGGGTAGACAGCCAGGCAGGTAAACAGGGAGATACAGGCAGGCAGGTAACCATCCACCATGACGGTTGTGGTCTAAATGTACGATCAGCAACAATACTCAAAGCCGTGCATAAGTCAATCTCTACCTCCAGGCTATTTTATATGCTGCATGCAGCATTTCTCTGCTTGTTCAACCATTATCACTAAGCCACTTCCCAACACTGCAAACACGCAACACTGAATGTGACTTGCCTTGTAATAAAGAGGGCTTTAACATCCCTTTAAAACCTTCATTTGGGGACCTTTCTAAGTTCCAGGAATGTTCTCTGTAAAAACAGGTTGATAGATAAATCATTTATGTAAAGCAATGTTTTCAATAATGGCACTCCTGACTGAGATTTTAAATCAAATCAAATGTTATTTGTCACATGTGCTGAATTCTCCAGGTGTAGACCTCACTTACAAGCCCCTTTTTTTAGAGAAAAAAAATGTTAAGTATTTCCAAAAATAAATTGAAGTAAAAATGTAATAAATGTAATTAATGAATTTATAATTAAGGAGCAACAATAGAATAAGAGTAGCGAGGCTATATACAGGGGGTACCGGTACAATGTGCGGGGGCACAGGTGTCGAGGTAATATGTAGGTTGTGGTAAAGTGATTCTGTTTCCTGACATTGCTCTGCTCTTCAGTCTATCAGATGTACTCTCCTCAACGACCTCCGTCTAAAGGACATGTTTGCCTGTGAGTCCTGGATCTGAACCACAGTAGGTTCTGTCTGTGCTGCTCTGTTGCTCAGGCTCATAATGTGATATTTTGTGGCTGTCCAAGCAGGGGTGTGTAGTGGGGAACTGAGAAGTAGCCTATCCAGGAGCTTGGCTGGAGTATAGATGTATATATCTCTCTCAGCCTGCCCCTGTGGTGTGCGACCCGGCCAGCAGAGTAACTCATAGAGACATGTTTGTATGCAACTGAAGCAGCGAGGCTGAGTGATGATACAAACATCTAAACATCTTTATTGATCCAGCTACTGACTTAACCTGAAGGATGGGGAAGAAGAGAGGGCTGGCCTGGAGCTGGGTTATTTGTGTTATCCTCAATTAAATATTTTCTATTTAACGAGGCAAGTCCGTTAAGAACAAATTCTTATTTACAGTGATGGCCTACCCCGGCCAAACCTGGACGACACTGGGCCAATTGTGCGCCGCCCTATGGGACTCCCAATCACAGCCGGATGTGACACAGCCTGGAATCGATCCAGGAGCTAGTGACGCCTCTACCACTGAGATGCAGTGCCTTAGACCGCTGTGATACAGCCTGGAATCGAACCAGGGGCTAGTGACGCCTCGTGCACTGAGGTGCAGTGCCTTAGACCGCTGTGATACAGCCTGGAATCGAACCAGGGGCTAGTGACGCCTCGTGCACTGAGGTGCAGTGCCTTAGACCGCTGTGATACAGCCTGGAATCGAACCAGGGTCTGTAGTGATGCCTCTAACACTGAGATGCAGTGCCTTAGACCTCTGCGCCACTTGGGAGCCCGCCACGTCTGTTCCAATCGATTCGGCCAAATTTTTAAATGTGTATTTTTCCGAATATAGACCCATCCTATGTTTTAATCAAATCAACTATATCCATTGAGCTTGTCTGATGCTTGTAAGCGCACTGTTTGATGAAATAATTATGACACACAGATGACTAGTGTCCGACTGCAATTGATTTGATTGTGCTCAGACTTGCTGTGTTAAAAAAAGGTGTCTGACAAGCACCAGCTGTCGCTCTCTCTCTCTCTCTCTCTCTCTCTCTCTCTCTCTCTCTCTGTGTCTCTCTCTCTCTGTGTCTCTCTCTCTCTGTCTCTCTCTCTGTCTCTCTCTCTGTCTCTCTCTCTGTCTCTCTCTCTGTCTCTCTCTCTCTCTCTGTCTCTCTCTCTCTGTCTGTCTCTCTCTGTCTCACTCTCACTCTCTCACATTGCATGCACATGACCTTGTGAATGCAATTTCCAAAAAGGAACGGTTTTATTTGTTGTTTGCGCTAATTATTCAAGGGTTGCTTTATTTTTATTCTTATTCCATTTCTTTACTTAGATGTGTGTGTTTTAGGTTTTTGTTGTGGATTTCTTTATTACTTGGTAGATATTGCTGCGCGGTCGGAACTAGAAGCGTAAGTATTTCGCTAAACTCGCACCACCATGTGTATGTGACCAATAAAATTAGATTGGATTTGAAATATAGGCCTAAGTAAGTTACGATATTAAGAGTCAACAGGATGTCCTCTTTGGCCTACAGCTGCTTATTCAAGGCTGCTATACTAAGCCTGCTCATGATTATGACATTCATTATTATTATAATATTATAAAGTGTAAAGCCTTTATTACAGCATAGCAAAGATTTTAAAAACAGCTGAATTTGAAGTTTATCCAACATGTTTTGGTTGCTGACGGAATCAGTAGGCTATTAAACAAAGCCTTAATCAGAAGCAGGATCGGTCTTATTTCTGTAGATATATATGGATGATTTTAACAGGCCCATTTGAACATCTATTGATTTATAGACTTAAGTTGTCGTTTCCTCTCTCCTCACTTCGACGTTTAAGGAAAGGGCTGGTTTCTCTTCTCCTAACTCCGCTGCTGCCTCTGCCACATAGGATGGTTAACGTTTGCCATTATGCCCATACTGTGGCAACACCGGTGTAGGAAACGGTGCCACATCAACAGCGCACGGATGTTTCAGAACCGCGGACATCGACCGTTATCCAACGTGGGAGAAAGCACATTTTGTTCTAAAATAACATTTTTTTTATTAGTGTTGCACCATTGTTCCGATGTAATATAACTATATACCATTTCAGTAGCACACGTCTTGGTGATGGACTGTGCCACCCCCACGGCCTCCACAATGGATCAGTCCACTCAGACAGGCACCTTGTACACCATGATTAAAATATATATATTTTTTGCTACTGCTCGACTAAAATGTAAGTCGACCAAACAATCGACCAGTCGACTAAATGGGGTCAGCCCTAAAAATCAAACCTTTCTTTTGTTTTTGTAGACATGTTTTGTTCCTCGGTGACTTGAAATGGTTAGACTGACTATCAATAATGTGCTGTACTTTTCTCACCCGACTCCTCCCCTGGTCCACAGAGAAGAAGGAGGTGACTCAGAGTCTGGAGAACTACACGTCTAAATGTCCAGGGGGAATGGAGGTTCTCACCCTGCCTGATGGCCTCAAACTGCCCCCTGTAGCCTTCACCAAGCTACCCATCATCAGGTACGTCAATCAATCATATTTCTATCTCTCTTTCTCATCAACAGTTGTTAGGGAAGTCAGTCAAAGGCAGTGAGTGCTCTGGGTTGTCTTCGTTAGGCACAAAATCAAAATAAAGCGCTCTGAAATGGAGGCCCTCATGATGTTGCAAAACATTTTGCTGCGGTGGGCCCTAATGAACACAACCCAACTGTCATATTCGGATTGATCTAATCAATGTACCAATGAACTCGTCATAGTTACGACTCTGTTCTAACATGGAGTAACTGCTACTCTGAGTGGCGTGATTAATCAACAGACAATATTTCCTCCCTCTCAACAATGTCAGGTATTTCTGACGGTGGTGTAATGACTGAAATGTAGCTCTTCTCCTCCCTCCTGGTCAGAACAGAGTTATAGCTGTTTGAGATCTAAGTGCACAATTTACATGACACTGATTTACAGAAGCATCTACTTGTAAATATATGGTTGGCTAGACTGGGGCTCTTTTGAATATTAGGCCTGGGTTGGCTAGTCTGGGGCTCTGTTGAGTATTAGGCCTGGGTTGGCTAGTCTGGGGCTCTGAGTATTAGGCCTGGTATTAGGTATTGTGCACTTTTAAAAGGCAGCTTAGTGTTTAGGTTACAGTACGTACGTACGTACTGTTCACTCAAAACACCCCTCAGAATGCTGTCCATCTTTATATTCACTTTTTCTCTCTGTTTTCTATCTGCTCTGTATCCATCTCCCCCTCTTTCTGTGGTGGCAGGGCCATTAGTAGAGCCAGGAGAGATGGAGGACATTCTGTACAGATACAGGAATGCCTGGCTTCTCAGAGAGGTGACAAGTGCTGTGTCCACGAGCTCCAATTCACAACCCCAGAATGCTTTGCTCATTAAATGGCCTGGGCTAAGAATCTCAGGACGAAATTCACCATATGATTGGCAGAGGTGTGTGTGTGAGAGAGATTGGCTCAGGTCACCATGCCAAAATTCATCTAATTTTCTCTCTCTGGTCCTTTAAGGGACATGTTGAGATAAAACTGTTTATCTTTGTCTCGGCCTCCATCTCCCGTCCCTTGACAAACGTCTTGACCTTAATGGCCACATGTACTCTAAAATCTCCACCCAGCACAGCCGGAAGAGGACTGGCCACCCATCAGAGCCCAGTTTCTCTCTAGGTTTTCTTACTAGGTTCCTGCCTTTCTAGGGAGTTTTTCCTAGCCACTGTGCTTCTGCATTGCTTGCTGTTTAGGATAGGCTGGGTATCTGTACAGCACGTTGTGACCTCTGCTCATGTGAAAAGGGCTTTATAAAACACATTTGAGTGATGAATTGGTTCTCCCCTCCTACAGATCAGTGAAGCTGCTGGATCTGCCCGTCAGCCTGCGCCCCCACAAACAGAAAGGCCTCCTGGAAAACAACATGTCCACCAAGAGTCCCTTCATCTACTCTCCCATCATCATGCACACCAGGGGAGAGGAGCGCAATAAAAAGATAGGTGGGCACACACACACACACTCCTTCTGAAGTTGCTGTGTCGAAGTAAAACAGTTTTAGGCCTGTTAATATTTTCATTGTAAAACATCTATAACTATCGTGATGGAGGAAATTCATCCTCTATACACGCTTGACTAATTCCATAATTAAACCAGGAGCTCCTTGCATTTCTCTCTGCTCTCTCTCTGCTCTCTCTCTTCTCTCTCTGCTCTCTCTCTTCTCTCTCTGCTCTCTCTCTGCTCTCTCTCTTCTCTCTCTGCTCTCTCTCTCTGCTCTCTCTCTCTGCTCTCTCCTCTCTCTCTCTGCTCTCTCTCTCTGCTCTCTGCTCTCTCTCTGCTCTCTCTCTCTGCTCTCTCTCTCTGCTCTCTCTCTCTGCTCTCTCCTCTCTCTCTCTGCTCTCTCTCTGCTCTCTCTCTCTGCTCTCTCTCTCTTCTCTGCGCTCTCTCTCTCTGCTCTGCCTCTCTCTGCTCTCTCTCTCTTCTCTGCGCTCTCTCTCTCTGCTCTGCCTCTCTCTGCTCTCTCTCTCTGCTCTGCTCTGCTCTCTGCTCTGCTCTCTCTCTGCTCTTCTCTCTCTCTCTGCTCTGCTCTCTGCTCTCTCTCTGCTCTCTCTCTGCTCTCTCTCTGCTCTGCTCTCTCTCTCTGCTCTCTCTCTCTCTGCTCTGCTCTGCTCTCTCTCTCTGCTCTCTCTCTCTCTCTGCTCTGCTCTCTGCTCTCTGCTCTCTCTCTGCTCTCTCTCTGCTCTGCTCTGCTCTCTCTCTGCTCTCTGCGCTCTCTGCTCTCTCTGCTCTCTCTGCTCTCTCTCTGCTCTCTCTCTGCTCTCTCTCTGCTCTCTCTCTCTGCGCTCTCTCTCTTCTCTGCGCTCTCTCTCTCTGCTCTGCCTCTCTCTGCTCTCTCTCTCTGCTCTGCTCTGCTCTCTGCTCTGCTCTCTCTCTGCTCTTCTCTCTCTCTCTGCTCTGCTCTCTGCTCTCTCTCTGCTCTCTCTCTGCTCTCTCTCTGCTCTGCTCTCTCTCTCTGCTCTCTCTCTCTCTGCTCTGCTCTGCTCTCTCTCTCTGCTCTCTCTCTCTCTCTGCTCTGCTCTCTGCTCTCTGCTCTCTCTCTGCTCTCTCTCTGCTCTGCTCTGCTCTCTCTCTGCTCTCTGCGCTCTCTGCTCTCTCTGCTCTCTCTGCTCTCTCTCTGCTCTCTCTCTGCTCTCTCTCTGCTCTCTCTCTGCTCTCTCTCTGCTCTCTCTCTCTGCTCTCTCTCTCTGCGCTCTCTCTCTTCTCTGCGCTCTCTCTCTCTGCTCTGCCTCTCTCTGCTCTCTCCCTCTCTCTGCTCTGCTCTGCTCTCTGCTCTGCTCTCTCTCTGCTCTTCTCTCTCTCTCTGCTCTGCTCTCTGCTCTCTCTCTGCTCTCTCTCTGCTCTGCTCTCTCTCTCTGCTCTCTCTCTCTCTCTTTCTCTGCTCTCTCTTTCTCTGCTCTCGTTGTCTCTTTGTTCCTGAACATTCAATTGTTTCCATTTATTTTTATTTTTATATATATATTTTTTTTGGGGGGGTGGGGGGGCTCTTAAACTCCTCCAGTTTTGGCAGACATTCTCACGATTGTGACACATGGCTCATGATTGTGACACATCAGGATGAGTTCCACTCTGGCTTCTTATAGAGTCCAACTCTCTCTCTGCTACAGTGCCAAATCAGATCAGATGGACTCCGCACAATGGCTGTTGTTAGAAGTGTTATTTAATTTTTTCAATGTACCTGAAATCCATTCCATCTTTCCCTATTCACTGTTCGTTCGTTGTAATCTCCCTTTTGAGTATAACTGTGTCCTGTCTTGGTGTGATGTCATCTGTGCTCAGATACTGTGCTGGAGTCTGAGGCCTCATCTTCTAGGTACAATCATTTGGCAGCAGTGGTGGAAAAAGTACCCAACTGTTATACTTGAGTAAAAGTAAAGATGCCTTAATAGAAAATGACTAAAGTAAAAGTCACCCAGTAAAATGATTCTCGAGTAAAAGTCTAAAACTATTTGATTAAAAATATTCTTAAGTATCAAAAGTAAAAGTATAAATCATTTCAAATTCCTCATTAGCAAACAAGATGGCACCATTTACAAAAAAAAAGTGATGTAATGCCAGGGGCACAGTCCAACACTCAGACATCATTTACAAACAAACCATTTGTGTTTAGTGAGTCCGCCAGATCAGAGGCAGTAGGGATGACCATGGATGTTCTCTGTTTAGTGAGTCCGCCAGATCAGAGGCAGTAGGGATGACCAGGGATGTTCTCTGTTTAGTGAGTCCGCCAGATCAGAGGCAGTAGGGATGACCATGGATGTTCTCTGTTTAGTGAGTCCGCCAGATCAGAGGCAGTAGGGATGACCATGGATGTTCTCTGTTTAGTGAGTCCGCCAGATCAGAGGCAGTAGGGATGACCATGGATGTTCTCTGTTTAGTGAGTCCGCCAGATCAGAGGCAGTAGGGATGACCATGGATGTTCTCTGTTTAGTGAGTCCGCCAGATCAGAGGCAGTAGGGATGACCATGGATGTTCTCTGTTTAGTGAGTCCGCCAGATCAGAGGCAGTAGGGATGACCATGGATGTTCTCTGTTTAGTGAGTCCGCCAGATCAGAGGCAGTAGGGATGACCATGGATGTTCTCTGTTTAGTGAGTCCGCCAGATCAGAGGCAGTAGGGATGACCATGGATGTTCTCTGTTTAGTGAGTCCGCCAGATCAGAGGCAGTAGGGATGACCATGGATGTTCTCTGTTTAGTGAGTCCGCCAGATCAGAGGCAGTAGGGATGACCATGGATGTTCTCTGTTTAGTGAGTCCGCCAGATCAGAGGCAGTAGGGATGACCATGGATGTTCTCTGTTTAGTGAGTCCGCCAGATCAGAGGCAGTAGGGATGACCATGGATGTTCTCTGTTTAGTGAGTCCGCCAGATCAGAGGCAGTAGGGATGACCAGGGATGTTCTCTGTTTAGTGAGTCCGCCAGATCAGAGGCAGTAGGGATGACCAGGGATGTTCTCTGTTTAGTGAGTCCGCCAGATCAGAGGCAGTAGGGATGACCATGGATGTTCTCTGTTTAGTGAGTCCGCCAGATCAGAGGCAGTAGGGACCATGGATGTTCTCTGTTTAGTGAGTCCGCCAGATCAGAGGCAGTAGGGATGACCAGGGATGTTCTCTTGATAACTGTGTGAATTTGACTACTTTCCTGTCCTGCTAAGCATTCAAAATGTAACAAGTACTTTTGGGTGTCAGGGAAAATGTATGGAGTAAAAAGTACAATAATGTATGAAGTAAAAGTTGTCATAAATATAAATAGTAAAGTAACAGATGCCCCCCCAAAAACTACTTAAGTAAAACTACTTTAAAGTACTACTTAAGTACATGTTCCTTCAAGTACTACCATAGTACTTTACACCACTGTTTGGTCCTTCCTTATTACTTTCCTAACGGCCTGTTCTTTCGTCATGCAGCCTATATTGAACAGTGTATCATTAAACATCGAGGACACTGAGTTGTAGGATAGCGTTGTCTCCTCCCACAGCTGATTTATCAGGGTAATATCTCTGCTCCCAGACTAACAGGATTGACAGTCACCACCGGAGAACAAACAAACAATAACAAATACATTTAAATATCTATTTGATGGATAAAGTGTTTCAGTGTTATCTAAAATTCATTGGTTTTATTTAATTGTGGCTTCCTGCCTACTCCTCTCCCTTCTGTGTGTGTGTTATCGTGCCCACTCTCCTGTCAGACTGCCCTTGTAAACGAGGAGTATTATCTTAACAGGCCCCCAATTTTGAATGAATACTCTTCTGTAATGAATTCCCAAACAAAGAGGCCAAAGGAAGGGAACACATCCCTAGGCTATGATATGAGTCACTCTTCCTATTGTTTCATACTGTCACCGGTACATCGGTTTTAGTGTTTTATGTGATCTCAGACATGGAACACACTCAACATTTGTATTGGAGCAGCAATGTCTAGAGATGTTTGTGTGATGTCGTGTAATGTGTGGTGTTAGGTTAGTTGTGTAGGCGTGGTTTTGAGACCGAGAAGTCTCTAATTTTGCGAGGGCCAGATACAAGTTGTCAAAATGTCATTCTTAAGCTCATTAAATCCAGAGACGAGTACGATGTGGAGCTTGACGAATTGAGTCAAGAAATATCCTCTGTACGTTGTCGTTGATTCGGGCACGTACCTCTGAGTCTGAAGGCATGTTCCTTCACGCTGGGAAGGGCGCTATCTCTGTTGCTACCACTTCTAATAAGGAACACTGAACCGATCAATACCACCCTGCTCACCTGCAGGGCCCTGCCCTCCCTCCCTCCACCCTGATTTATTATTATAGAATAATCTGCTGACACAACATGAGTTTGGTTTCCTTTCTAACAAATCAATTCCTATTTTAGTTTTCAGTTTTGCTTCGTTGCAGAAAATTAAACAACGTTAACTTTTGTTTTCTGCAGTTTGATTTTGGATCAATGTATTATAATGCATCATAGCTGTCTGGATTAGCTGAGAATCAAACCTTTCAGGGCCGTAGAGGTTTCCACAGCCTTGGTCTCATCAGTCTCCCTCATGCCATTCATCTCAGAGCCCAGAATCAAATCAAGTGGACCCGGCAGACAGACATTAACATTTACCTTAAAAAGTCTGTCACCAGAGACTAGACGGACCTATATATGTTAATACTGCCGGAGGCCAGGACATTTTTAGGGAAAAAACCTCCGTGTTTTTGTAGCCTTCTAACTAAAACGTTTTTCTTTAACAGGCCCTGTCTACAGGGATATTACACTGGAGCAAAACAACACATGCACAGAATGTTAAGAGGTTGAGAAAGAGGGGAAAGGCGTCCTGGTCGGCAGAGTAAATACAGGTCACGCAGCCACTTCATGTACTTATAAAGCTCAGAGATGTCCTAAAATCGGGGCTAATTTACTATCAATTAACTAGTCAGAAACCTACTTTTGGAGTGAGCTGGTTGATGCTTGGTGCTCAGTGGAATGTGCTGTATCGCACTCCATGAGTGGTTTCCTTCTGATTACTACGATATGCCAACGCTGCCACGCCCTGTTTCCCCGCCATCCATACAACTGCAGGTCTTTAAACGGTTAATGCAGCCACTCCCACGGGGAATTGAAAGTCATTAAGTCATTCTGCTGTGTGTGTGTGTGCACCTCCAGCACAGAGTAATATCTGTGTGTATTTCCTAGCTGTGCCGTCCTGTTATGATGTTCTATAAAGCAGATTGCTGCTGAGCCATAAAACAGAGGATTTCTGGAACAGGGAGATTGTTTTGCACATAATTGCTCTGAGACTCTGTTTTAAGAACTTCTAAGTCTCCCTGTATCCATTATGTTTATGCCTCTATCTGTTTCCGCATTATATACGCATACAAAGAGATACGTGTGTGTGTTTGGTTTTACTATCCTTGTGGGGACCAGAAGTTCTCACAAGGATAGTAAAACAAAGAAAAGTCTGAAAAATGGGAACATTTTGCCGGTCCCTACAAGGAAAAGGCATTTTTAGGTTAGGGGTAAGGGTTAGGTTGGGAGTTTGGGGTTAGGGTCAGAGGGACAGACACTGAGACAGAGCGAGTGAGGGTGATGGAGGGAGAGGGAGGGAGCGGGAGGTTAATGGACGGAGAGGGAGGGTAATGGAGGGAGCGGGGGGGTAATGGAGGGAGCGGGAGGGTAATGGAGGGAGCGGGAGGGTGAGGGAGGGAGAGGGAGCGGGAGGGTAGTGGAGGGAGAGGGAGCGGGGTAATGGAGAGAGAGGGAAGGTAATGGAGAAACGGGGTGGAAGGGTAATGGAGGGTAATGGATGGAGGGAGAGGGAGGTTAATGGAGGGAGAGGGAGGTTAATGGAGGGAGAGGGAGGTTAATGGAGGGAGATGGAAGATAATGGAGGGAGATGGAAGGTAATGGAGGGAGATGGAGCGGGAGGGTAATGGAGGGAGCGGGGAGGTAATGGATGGATAGGGAGGGTAATGGAGGGAGCGGGAAGGCAATGGAGGGAGAGGGAGCAGGGTAATGGAGGGGGGAAGGTAATGGAGAAACGGGGTGGAAGGGTAATGGAGGGTTAATGGAGGGAGCGGGAGGGTAATGGAGGGAGAGGGAGGGAGGGTAATGGAGGGAGAGGGATCGGAAGGGTAATGGAGGGAGAGAGAGGGTAATGGATGGAGATGGAAGGTAATGGAGGGAACGGGAAGGTAATGGAGGGAACGGTATGGTAATGGAGGGAGCAGGCGGATAATGGTGGGAGAGGGAGGTAAATGGAGGGAGAGGGAGGTTAATGGAGGGAGAGGGAGGTTAATGGAGGGAGAGGGAAGTTAATGGAGGGAGAGGGAGCGGAAGGGTAATGGAGGGAGCGGGAAGGTAATGGATGGATAGGGAGGGTAATGGAGGGAGCGGGAAGGTAATGGAGGGAGAGGGATCGGAAGGGTAATGGAGGGAGAGAGAGGGTAATGGATGGAGATGGAAGGTAATGGAGGGAACGGGAAGGTAATGGAGGGAACGGTATGGTAATGGAGGGAGCAGGAGGATAATGGAGGGAGAGGGAGGTTAATGGAGGGAGAGGGAGGTTAATGGAGGGAGAGGGAGGTTAATGGAGGGAGAGGGAAGTTAATGGAGGGAGAGGGAGCGGAAGGGTAATGGAGGGAGCGGGAAGGTAATGGATGGATAGGGAGGGTAATGGAGGGAGCGGGAAGGTAGTGGAGGGAGAGGGAGCAGGAGGATAATGGAGGGAGAGGGAGGTTAATGGAGGGAGAGGGAGGTTAATGGAGGGAGAGGGAGGTTAATGGAGGGAGAGGGAAGTTAATGGAGGGAGAGGGAGCGGAAGGGTAATGGAGGGAGCGGGAAGGTAATGGATGGATAGGGAGGGTAATGGAGGGAGCGGGAAGGTAGTGGAGGGAGAGGGAGCAGGGTAATGGAGGGGGGAAGGTAATGGAGAAACATGGGGTGGAAGGGTAATGGAGGTAGATGGAGGGTTAATGGAGGGAGCGGGAGGGTAATGGAGGGAGATGGAGAGAGGGTAATGGAGGGAGATGGATGGTAATGGAGGGAACGGGATGGTAATGGAGGGAACGGGATGGTAATGGAGGGAGCGGGAGGATAATGGAGGGAGAGGGAGGTTAATGGAGGGAGAGGGAGGTTAATGGAGGGAGAGGGAGGTTAATGGAGGGAGAGGGAGGTTAATGGAGGGAGAGGGAGCGGAAGGGTATTGGAGGGAGCGGGAGGGTCATGGAGGGAAAGGGAGAGGGAGCGGGAGGGTCATGGAGGGAGCGGGAGCGGAATGGAGTGAGCGGGAGGGTAATGGAGTGAGCGGGGAGGGTAATGGAGTGAGCGGGAGCGGGAGGGTCATGGAGGGAGAGGGAGCAGGGTAATGGAGGGAGAGGGAGCGGGAGGGTAATGGAGGGAGCGGAAGGGTAATGTAGGGAGCGGGAGATAATGTAGGGAGCGGGAAGGTAATGGAGGGAGGTTAATGGTGGGAGAGGGAGGTTAATGGAGGGAGAGGGAGCGGAAGGGTAATGGAGGGTAATGTAGGGAGTGGGGGGGTAATGTAGGGAGCGGGAGGGTAATGGAGTGAGATGGAGCAGGAGGGTAATGGAGGGAGTGTGAGGGTAATGGAGGGAGGGGGAGGATAATGGAGGGAGGGGGAGGGTAATGGAGGGAGCGGGGGGTAATGGAGGGGGCGGGAGGGTAATGGAGGGAGCGGGAGCGGAAGGGTAATGTAGAGAGCGGGAAGGTAATGGCGGGAGATGGAAGGTAATGGAGGGAGATGGAGCAGGTGGGCAATGGATGGAGAGGGAGGGTAATGGAGGGAGATGGAAGGTAATGGATGGAGAGGGATCGGGGTAATGGGGGGAGAGGGAGCGGAACGGTAATGGAGGGAGCGGGGTAATGGATGGGGAGGGTAATGGAGGGAGATGGAAGGTAATGGATGGAGAGGAAGCGGGGTAATGGATGGAGGGTAATGGAGGGAGAGGGAGTGGAATGGTAATGGAGGGAGCAGGGTAATGGAGGGAGATGGAAGGTAATGGAGGGAGATGGAAGGTAATGGATGGAGCGGGAGGGTAATGTAGGGAGCGGGAGGGTAATGTAGGGAGAGGGAGCTGGAGGGTAATGGAGGGAGCGTGAGGGTAATGGAGGGAGCGTGAGGGTAATGGAGGGAGAGGGAGATTAATGGAGGGAGAAGGAGGTTAATGGAGGGAGGGTAATGGAGGGAGCGGGAGGTTAATGGAGGGAGCGGGGGGGCAATGGAGGGGGAGGGAGGGTAATGGAGGGGGCGGAAGGGTAATGGAGGGAGTGGGAGCGGGAGGGTCATGGAGGGAGTGGGAGCAGGAGGGTCATGGAGGGAGCGGGAGGGTCATGGAGGGAGCGGGAGGGTCATGGAGGGAGCGGGAGGGTCATGGAGGGAGCGGGGGGTCATGGAGGGAGAGGGAGGTTAATGGGGGGAGAGGGAGGTTAATGGAGGGAGGGTAATGGAGCGGGAGGGTAATGGAGGTAGCGGGGCGGGTAATGGCGGGGGCGGAAGGGTAATGGAGGGAGTGGGAGGGTAATGGAGGGAGTGGGATGTTAATGGAGGGAGCGGGGGCGGGAGGGTCATGGAGGGAGAGGGAGTGGGAGGGTCATGGAGGGAGTGGGAGCGGGGGGGTCATGGAGGGAGCGGCCGGGTCATGGAGGGAGCGGGCGGGTCATGGAGGGAGCGGCCGGGTCATGGAGGGAGCGGGCGGGTCATGGAGGGAGCGGGCGGGTCATGGAGGGAGCGGGAGGGTCATGGAGGGAGCGGGAGGGTCATGGAGGGAGCGGGAGGGTCATGGAGGGAGCGGGAGGGTCATGGAGGGAGCGGGAGGGTCATGGAGGGAGCGGGAGGGTCATGGAGGGAGCGGGAGGGTCATGGAGGGAAGAGAGGGTCATAGAGGGAGCGGGAGCGGAAGGGTCATGGAGGGAGCGGGAGGGTAATGGAGTGAGCGGGAGGTTAATGGAGGGAGCGGGAGGGTCATGGAGGGAAAGGGAGCGGGAGGGTCATGGAGGGAGAGGGAGCGGGAGGGTCATGGAGGGAGCGGGAGGGTCATGGAGGGAAAGGGAGCGGGAGGGTCATGGAGGGAGCGGGGGGTCATGGATGGAGAGGGAGCGGGAGGGTAATGGAGTGAGCGGGAGGGTAATGGAGTGAGCGGGATGTTAATGGAGTGAGCGGGAGCGGGAGTGTCATGGAGGGAGCGGGAGTGTCATGGAGGGAGCGGGAGTGTCATGGAGGGAGCGGGAGTGTCATGGAGGGAGCGGGAGGGTCATGGAGGGAGAGGGAGCAGGGTAATGGAGGGAGAGGGAGCCGGGAGGGTAATGGAGGGAGGGAGCAAGGAGCGGGGGGGAGCGAGACAGAAGGAGGGAGGGACTTTTTATGAAACTCACAAATCTCCTCAAATCTTTAGATGTTTATTCCACTATTAGTTTTACATAATTTGAATCATTTTTCTTGTGTCACTACAGGAATCCGTAGCTGCATTCTGTTGTATCTATGGAGCTCAGTAGCTGTACTGAAATGGACTCTGTTGAAATGACTGTATATAAAGCCTGCTGCTATCCTTAGGTAACAGTCCTATTTTATCTAACGGCGTGGTTTTGCTCCTCACATGAGAGCACTAAAGCCTTCCCTCTGCTCCGGGATACGATGTGATGGGGCATTGACACCAGCAGGTTGAACTCAGGTTTGCCTTCCACTGCAGAACAATGGTCTCTTTTCAAACCACGCCAACAGGCTTACTCTACTAGTAAATATTTACTGTAGGTTTGATGAGACGGTGTTTGATTTCACCAGGAAACTGAACGAGTAGTGATGAGTCAGCCTACACCCGCAGGCAATGATAGATACAGCATTACATCCATAGCAGGCCAGTGTGCTAGATTCACTCACTGTGATCCATCACTGTATGAATGTGGTCCTGAGGAGGTGAATCGACTGAACATTTATTTTGTGTGTGTGTGAGGGCGGTTAGACTGTCAGAATCAGGGCAACTGTTAGTGTTTGTTTGCCCCCCCCTGCTAACCCACTGTGTGTGTGCCTGCATGTGTGTGTTCGCCTTCTGTAATGCACTGTCCCTCCATTCTCAGCACGACCCAGCAATAACATAGTTCCGTGTGTGTGTGTGTGCATATGGATCCGTCCTCTCAATCCTCTGCTCTGCTATTGTCCTAAACACAACCGGCTAACCATTTACACACGGTTTCATCAGCACTTTGGTAATCATTACTCTAGTAGGAGTTGTACTGCCTTTGGTAATCATTACTCTAGTAGGAGTTGGTACAAATCTGTCATTCTGCCACCTAGTTAAATAAAGGTAAAAAAAATACATCGAAAACATCTGTCTGAATTGACTGAATTGTAATGACTCTGACCCTGGCCTCAACATACCCAGCCAGCTTCTTACAGGTGCTGAGTCTTTGATAGTGTGAGTGAAAAGCAATGAAGTCTTAGTAGAGTGTGAGTAGTTGTACTGTTTGATATCAAAGAGACAGTACAGGCAGCAACATCCTTCCAGGTCGTGTAGTTAGTCCCTCTGTGTGACCCACACTGTATAAATGGTTCTGAATATATCACTGTCCTACGACACTACAGGCCTACTCTATTTCACATGTATGTTTTATGCTCCTTTGCCCAGGCCAGCTGGCTAGCGTGTGGATGCATTATTCAACACAGCATATTACTGAGAGCTCTAGGTCAGCATTCAGTAGAACCAACATCTGCAGAGCCTCCTCTCTTTTCTGTTCGGTTCGCTCCATCCTCTTTGGCAATGACAAGGAGTGGATTGTCAGCTAATGAGACTGGTACTCAGGCTAGCAACACTCCACCACATGATTAATATTCACCCTGAGGTTCTGAAGTGCTGAACCTTCCTGCTCTCTCTTTAATCTGGAATGAATGAATGGCCAGGAGCCTCGAGGTACGGAGGGAGGCTAGGAGGCTAGGTTGTGTCCCAAACGGCACCGTGCTCCCTTTTTATATTGCACTACCTTTGACCAGGGATTAGGGAAGAAGTGCATGTAAAGGAAGTAGGGTGCCATTTGGGACACGAGGAGAAGGTTGCAGCTCAGCTCTTTCAGAGGCATATTTCACATGGAATTGGCTCTGTGAGGAGGACACCTGAGAGGCAGACCTAAGGTTGTGAGAGAGGCTCATTTGACCATTTATATTATATAGACACCCTTCTTCCTGCTTCTCCTTCTTTTTGCTTCGGACTAAAGTTTTAATTTCCCAAGGTGCACCCCGGTTGTTTACTTTACTCTCCATAAACCCTATTAACCCACCAGGTCCTGGGCTCAGAGAATGGAGACTGAAGTGTGTGTGTGTGCGTTTTGTCCGTGGCTTAGGCTCCGCCAGGCCCTCTAGTGAGACCGTTCGCTGCGTTTTAGAGATTGGACTGTCGAAACGGAGATGGAAGACTGTAATGTGTTTGGTAACAGAGCTGTTTCCCACCTGTGTCATTATAGTCTCCATTTCAGAATCCCCTTCATATGATAACTTCCTCCACTGCCAAATAACACTTCTGCTCTGTCTCCCCTGACAGGCTAGTGAATGATCTGCTGAATGGAAATCCTCTTGTATCTCATTATACAGTCTGTCAAGCTACTTTCTAATAGCACAATCCTGTTAAATGTTAGTGTGAACCACAGGAGGTCATGATGATCACTGGCTAGAGACTAAAATGATTAATGTTGGCCATTTGTAAGGAATAGAAAGATAAATGCGTACATTACAAATAATCATGTAGCACGTCAGTGAATCCACTATATTCAATTGTTGCAAATGCTGAAAAAAACAATTCTGCCGAGACGCGCTTTTAAATGGATTGTCATTGGCCCAATGACTGGAAGTCTATGGGAACAGCTAGCATGTCATTGCGCTAACGCTAGTAGCAATGAACCCACTACCCTTGCCACCACTGCTGAACAAAAAACACCTAGGGGAAACACTGCACGTGCTTTGCTTTAATGATCTCTTAAGTCTACTAATAGTAATATAATCTGGTAGTCATTAGAGGATGAACTTGGTTGCCTCTCATTCTGTCAACTGAACTGACCCTGAAACAGATCCTTTACATTTTCCTGAGCAGCTCTCACCGACAACACTTGAATGTAATTGGTTTTTAGTTGCCTCAAATCAACTGTTTCTGCACGGACTAATGGAATACGAAACGGAATTTACATATTTGCAGAGAGCCAACCAAACAATCTATACATAAAAATATATATTTCCTGTTTATTTGCTGTATTAAAGTCTTGAATTATTAACTTGTCTGTCTGTGCTTGAGGCACCATGGAGTCATTATTTTAATCAAACAATGTTTTTAATTGCAATGGAAATAGTCTGGCATCTTGTAAATAAAGCTATAGACTTAACTATCCCTATTTATCCCTGAATCCCATTCACATATTATTACTCACATACACACACACACACACACAATTATATATTTGTGAGCTATTTTCTGACTTTAATGAACAGACAGAGAGGGGATGACATTGGGGAAAGGTCAGGCGGCCCGATCGAACATACTGTGTGCTGACACCATAGACGTGTGCTGTAGGCTGGGGCTTTAGACCTCTGGACCAACCTAGGCCACACCCACATACTTGTACTCATATTTGTCTGTGTGTTCCATGTACATTTATACACCCTTGCGACGCAGATATGTAACGCATCAGCTTCTCCTGGTCTGAGATTCACTCGGATGCATTGTTCTACCTCCTCAGAGTTCCAGTGGGTCCAGGGAGAAGTGTGTGAGGTCCAGCTGATGGTCTACAACCCCATGCCCTTTGAACTCCGTGTGGAGCACATGGTGAGTGAAGCATTACTTCTGGATGCTACAACCACGCAATGACTTAGTGAAAGTCCCTGAGAAGATGTTGTCATGGCCTCTCGGGGGGGGGGGGGGGGGGGGTGTAAAACTTTCCTCATCACATTACATTAGGGGCAAGCCATTCAACTGTGATAATGTCTTGTAGTTATCTTTGATGACCTCATTAAAGTCTAGCTAAAAGCCCTGTTCTGACACTTTAATGCAGTCATGATGGTACAGGACTGGGCCAGAACAAACTGAGCCATCCTTCTCCCCTGACACTAAGCGCACTGGAACAATGTAGGATGCGTGAACCCATGTGGTGCTATTACGGTTTATAGTTCTCATGCTAGCTATCCTCACTGTCAGTGTAGAGTGCTTCTCTAATAGTAAGGTAAGTGAGAGGAAATACCCTTTCACTCTCCTCTCCATTTTAGTCAACTCTTAAAAAGGCCCATTGCCATCAGAAAGGGAGACAAGTGTGAACATATTGTTTTAAGAAACAATATGTAACTTTTTGGCCGACCCGACCATATTCACATAGAAATGTGTGTTAGAGCTGTCATTCTTATTGAAAGCAAGTCTAAGAAGCGGTAGATCTGTTTTATGTGCACCATTTCAAATCTTCCTGTTCTTAATTTCCAAACAGTTTCAAGCACCTGAAAATACAATATTTTTGCTTATGGAAAATATATTTCACAGCGGTTTAGATTATAAAATGATTCTCCACACTAACCTTGCTTGTTTCGTCACAAACTGACATTCAGAATGAGATTTTTTAGAATTAGAATTCTAAACTATTAGAATTTTAGCAACCAGGAAATGGCGGAGCGATTTCTGCATAGTGCATCTTTTAATAGCTCCTTAATGATCGCAGCCTTTTTAGTCCTCAGCAATTCCATCAAGAACCTTTTTTTAAAGGACTTTACAGCTATACCACCCTCTTCTCCAGCGCAATCTATCACTCCATTGGTATTGTTTCTTCTTCTGTCTCTCTGTCACGGATGCACTCAGTCTCACACACTTGAATCTCTTTCTTGATATCTGTAAAGGTTCAGGCTCTCTCAGGATCAGATTCCTTTGATTGTTGAATCGAACCTCTTTGCTTCTCGTTGGAAGTGTTTCTTTACGGATGCACTGATGTGGCACAGACGGCATTTGAGATGCACAACAATCATCTGACTCGGTCTGTCAGCACGCACACACACACACACACACACACACACACACACACACACACACAGCCGTACTATAACTTCACGAGGCGCTGCTCGCTGTGTGCCGTCTGCTGGAACTGATGCAGCCTTTAATTGGACACTAGAGTGCAAATAGCCATGGAAGGGTGTGTGTGTGTGTGTGTGTGTGTGTGTGTGTAATGTCTTGACTGTGCACAATGACAGGAGCCCCAGGGTCTGTCATGTCCGAGGTGTTGCTGTATGCACCTGGATGGGTCTGAGTAATTCTCAATCTCTGGCGTGTCGGAGCAGAACTAATCATTTGTGTGTGTTTAAAACACGTGTTTTGGAGCGGCGGGAGAGTGGATGGTCAAACGGCGATCAGGAATTATTACTTTCTTTGCTGTTGAGGGGGTCCTAGAACTGTCACTTAGCCAGTGAAGAGACACACACACACACACACACACACACACACACACACACATCATTAGCCACTGACTCACCACCTGCGGATGGATAGATGGAGGTACAGAAGGAGACAGAGACCCCCTCTTGTTCTACTTCCATGGCAGCTGGTCGCTTTAGGTGGTACAGTCCAGCTGTCATGCAGGGTGACCTGGCTTAAACACAAACTGATGTTCATCATGACCTGACCTGAGTTCACACAGTATGTTTTCTTTTCAGTACTTTAGCTGCACCTGATTTGAGGATTCTTGGCACAATGGAACCAACGGAATATCAACTCTCCACCCAGGGCTTTTACTTGTGACTTATAGTTCAATGTCATAACATACGTTCTATGGGCAAATTAAATGAATAGACTATATGTCTGAGGGGGGTTTTAACCTTCCAGACTTGTGTAGTGAGTTGATACAATTCCAGGGCTTTTACTTGTGTAATGAGTTGATACAATTCCAGGGCTTTTACTTGTGTAGTGAGTTGATACAATTTTCAGAATTAACACATAAATTAGTCTCCATGGGCAACTTAAGATATAGAAACCGTCAATACATTATTAATAAGAAATACATTTTTTTGTGTGATTTTATTTAAATTATTCAACAGAACAATACAATACAGCAAGATACTACAAGAAAAGGTCATTCAACCCTCCCTACCCGCCGAAATACATGATCTATTAAAACTATGACAAATAATAAATAAATTAGAATAGTAATAATGACTAAATAAGACAAATGACAAGAGATCCCAACATAGACACAACGCATTAGAAACAGTACATTACAGAGAGACAACAGCTACATCGATCTACAAGCTCACACCCACCAACCCCAATGGAAGTATTTACATATCGTCCAGGGAGGGTTGCCATATTTTCACCAAGTAGTGGATTTATTTAATTGATTTCTTAAAGGAAGGGTCATCTTTTCCATACGACTACACTTATTCATTTCAGAGAGCCGTCTTGTACTTGGGAGAGGAGAATCTGATTTCCGTGTCAATGCAACACATTTTCTTGCAGGGTGATTTCTGTACATTTGATGTTGAAGTTATTCCTCATTTGGGAAGTTACCCAGAAGGCATATTTCAGGGCCAAGTGGGACAGGCACCTCCATAATAAAGGTCAGAGTCACAAACATCATGCCAGAAGGCTTGTCATTTAGTACACTGACAATTACAATGACAAAAATTCATAAAAGTGCCTTCTGTTTCACATCGAGAACCCCATTTCTGATATTTCAGGGTGATGTCTATGTAACCTCTTGAGGTGTCAGAGTAGGTGGAGGAAGTTGTAATGTAGAAGTCTGTGTTTAGAGTTGATGGTTGCTGACACACTATCTTGGCATAGGTCCGACCAGAGACCCTCATCAATTAAAATATTCAAATCAGAATCCCGTCGCTCTGTTGACTTATGTACATCTGGTTTTGGGCGTTGTTGCATTGGCAACGAGTCCACTCTGGATATACATCTATATGAGTCATGGTTGTCATGGTGTTCAATACTTGGAGATGTATCACTCTCTATCAAGAGTGTTTCTGAGAAGGTTTCTTCCCTGTAAATATGAAAAAAACTGATTATTGCATAAGTGATATTTGTCATAAGTACCCCATCTCTATAACAGAGTTCTACATGCCTTATCCCCTTCTCATGCCACTGTTCAACATTTTTGGCAGGAGTCTGTTTTGCCACAGGGGTGTTTTAGGTGTCACGTCTTGTTTCAGACCAAATAACTTACGAATTTCATACCAAGATCTTACTAAATTGATGGTACAGGGATTTTTGTTGATATAGTCTTGGGGTTCCACTTGTAGATACTATTACTCCCAACCTCTTCATTAAGAGCAAACATTTCCATTTGAGTCCAAGAAAGGGCTGGTTCAGTTTCAATTGAGATGGAAATGAATCTAATTTGCCCTGCCCAGTAATACATCTTGAAATTTGGTAGGCGGAGACCTCCTAGACCGTAAGCCCTTATGGTCTTGTTAAGGAACTTAAAGAAACTCTCAGGTAGGGATATGTGTAAAGATTGATATAGGTACATCATCTTAGGCAGAACGTTCATCTTTAATACAGCTAATTCGCCCAAATAATGTAAGAGGCAGATCTATCCATCTATTCAAGTCATCCACCGCCTTCTGAACCAAGACAGAGTAGTTAACGCTTGTACAAATGTCTTAAGTCATTATCAACTGTGATTCCTAGATATTTGAACCCCTGTGTCGACCATCTGAAGGGACCTGTTCGTTCACAGATGCTGTAGTCAAAGTGGAAGTATTTCACTTTTGTCCGTGTTGACTTTGTAACCTGATATGGAGCTGTATGAACCCAACAGCGTCTGTAGTTTTCAGAGAGATTCCCGAGTCCGTACGGGAGTTGCAGTGATGAGACAAGACTGTAATTACTACCAATTGGATACCACGAAATTGGGGAGAAAAATCAGGGGTGAAAATACCAAACAATTACAAATTATTTATATATATATATAGATCTGATTACCAACAATGATGAGACAGCCTACAGGGAGGAGGTGAGTGCCCTGGGAGTGTGGTGCCAGGAAAATAACCTCTCACTCAGTCAACAAAACAAAAGAGCTGATCGTGAATTTCAGGAGACTGCAGAGAGAGCACGCCCCTATTCACATCGACGGGACCACAGTGGAGAAGGTGAAAAGATTCAAGTTCCTCTGTGTACACATCACTGACAATCTGAAATGGTCCACCCACACAGACCATGTGATGAAGAAAGCGCAACAGGCTGAAGACCCTCACTTTTACAGATGCACCATTGAGAGCCTCCTGTCAGGCTGTATCACCTCCTGGTAAGGCGACTGCACCGCCCGTAAACTGCAGGGCTCTCCAGAGGGTGGTGCGGGGGCACACTGCCCTCCAGGACACCTACATCACCCGATGTCACAAAGGCCAAAAAGATCATCAAGTGCATAACCCACCTGAGCCACAGCCAGTTCACCCTGCTGTCATTCAGAAAGTGAGGTCAGTACAGATGCATCAAAACTGGGACTGAGAGACTGAAAAACAGCTTCTATCTCAAGGCCATCAGACTGTTAAATAGCCATTACTAGCTGGCCTCCACCCAGTACCCTGCCCTGAACTTAGTCACTGTCACTAGCCACCCGGTCACTCAACCCTGAACCTTAGAGGCTGCTGTCCTATGTACATAGATATGGAATCACAGGTCAATTTAATAATGGAACATAATGTTTTACTAATTTCACCTGTGTATTCTACTGTATTCCAGTCAATGCCACTCCGACATTTCTCATACTAATATTTATAGATCTCTTAATTCCGTTCTTTTACTTTTCGATTGTGTGTTTCTGTGAATTGTTAGATACGACTGTACTGTTAGAGCTAGGAACACAAGCAGTTAGCTACAGTGGTTCTTCCTTTTAAAAGTTGTGGCGTACTGCAGCACGGCTTGCGGGGTGCCACAGATTTCTATGCAAATCAAATCAAATCAAATTTATTTATATAGCCCTTCGTACATCAGCTGATATCTCAAATTGCTGTACAGAAACCCAGCCTAAAACCCCAAACAGCAAGCAATGCAGGTGTAGAAGCACGGTGGCTAGGAAAAACTCCCTAGAAAGGCCAAAACCTAGGAAGAAACCTAGAGAGGAACCAGGCTATGTGGGGTGGCCAATCCTCTTCTGGCTGTGCCGGGTGGAGATTATAACAGAACATGGCCAAGATGTTCAAATGTTCATAAATGATCAGCATGTTCGAATAATAAGAAGGCAGAACAGTTGAAACTGGAGCAGCAGCACGGCCAGGTGGACTGGGGACAGCAAGGAGTCATCATGTCAGGTAATCCTGGGGCATGGTCCTAGGGCTCAGGTCCTCCGAGAGAGAGAAAGAAAGAGAGAAGGAGAGAATTAGAGAACGCACACTTAGATTCACACAGGACACCGAATAGGACAGGAGAAGTACTCCAGATATAACAAACTGACTGACCCTATGGCCTGTTATTTAAGTGTCAGCCATTGTTGCCAGAATGACGCAGTTTACCACAATCTGCCACAAACGGTCGCGGCATAAGCTCAAAACTTTTAAAAAGGAAGAACCACTGTTCACCCTCAATATGTGTATGCCACGGTACCAATCAAATTTGAGTTGATTTTGATTATTATAATCTTTTCTAATACATGCAACTTAAGTTTCATATCAAGAAATTTCGATTTGAAATCTTTTGGACAATCAATCTTGACTGAACCCCATTTTTGCCCGAATAGGATTTTCATAAGAAAGGTAAGCTACACTAAACCAGAGAGCCTATCCAACTGACACTCTTAGAAAAAATACAAACTACTGGAGTGAAGACTTAAAAATAACTCATACTGGCACAAGATGGAGGGAATGCTGGAACATAACTAATGAAATTACAGTCAACACAAATGTACACTTAACCCAGTATAAGCTAAGGTATAGACTTTATCACACGAGACAACATGAACTAATTCTACAGCACAATGGCAGTCATGTCTTAAGTGTAAAACTAACAATGATGCAATAATCCATGTCTTCTGGAAACTCCCAAGTTATGGGCGGAGTTAGAAAATTGGCTGTCAGAAGCATTACAATGTACATTTTCAAGACATGGCATATGAGGTTGCAAACTGATAGGTTGGACGATACTTTTCTCGTCAACTATCCTGAAGAAACATATACTTAACTGTAAATCAACCAATCCTCCATTGTTAACACAAGGTCAAATGCTGAAAGTGTGTGGGGGAGGGAGAGAAACAAAATCCGCAGAGAGTGATAGGGGGGTACGGTGGGTCTGGTCTGGAGTGATGTGGATGTTTGTGTTCGTCTGTCTGTATGTTGTCATTTGTATGTCTGTTTTGTATTGTAAAAAAAAAAAAGGAACCAATGGAAAAGTCCCAAAAGTGCAAACCCCATCCATCTGTCACTCCAGGCAGGTCAATCAGACTTAAAGTTTTTGAAAGAAATGGTATAGTATTTGAACCCATGCAGGCTGCTTCCTCACCCCATGCCGGGACCATGGAGAGGTGGAGGGGATAGATGGAGAGAGGTCAATCCATCCACCTCATGTAAAGTTACTTTTGCCTGTCTGCTTCTCCCAACTTCCAACTCTTTCTGTCACTCACATTCACACACACACACACACACACACACACACACACACACACACAAGGGCACTTTCCTGCCTCCCCGTCTGTCTCGCCTGCTACCAAGGTGACCTGGCTGGCAGTTGGGCAGCCCTTCTTCTCAGTCTCCACACGACTCCTGCATTAGTACCAGCTCTGCTTTGTTCCATATCGATTTACAATTCAAGTGGTGCACTTACTGCCCCCTCTCATTTTCACAGCGGCTGCCAATGCCAACAGGTTTATACCCCCTTCCCCCCCTTCTCATAAACAAATCAATCTCACCTTGGATAGGCATGTAGGTGGTTATTTTCATGAGTGGGAAATGAAGTTGTTAGCAAACTTGTATAGATCTCTTAGTTGTTAGATTATGAGTAGAGCTAAAAGTGGTATCACTTGGATGAATGTTACTGGTATACATCAGTGGTGGCTGGTGACTTGAAGAATTGAGGGTAGGAGACTCCTGGTATAGGCGCGGAACGCACGGAGACCACAAAGTGTGTTTTGAAAATCAACAAAGACTAATTATTTTAACCCAAAGCATTTAATAAAGACATTTATAGTACAACATTATGGGAAAGGGGAATGAGTGGGCTACTTATAGTTTTGGGAAGGGATCACAGCAGTGATTGAATGAGGGCATGAGTTGAGGTGTTCAGAGGCTTGTGCAGGACAGGATTTTACTGGGAAGATAAACAATAACAGAATACGCTACACAGTTAGATAAAATAGCTAAGAATGAGTTAGTCCAAGCAAGGAGTAAATTCACTGATGTGTAATATTGTGTATGTGATTGACTCTACATCCAGTAATGAGAGAAAACAGATAGGGGTACTCTGTGCTTGGAGAGGAAACATTCAATGTGCCAGTGGATGAGCGGGCACATGAGACGCTGTGGCTTCAGATCGTATCAGGAGAAAGTTGACAATGGTAGTGGAGTAGTCATCACCTCTTAATCATGGAACATGAGGGGACTTACAAATAGCAGATACATTCCATTACAGCTGCGCCATCATAGGTTTGGACAACGAGAATCTCTATGAAGTTAAACTCGGACATCTCAAATGTCATAAAGTCAAACACCCACTTGACGCATCAAAGTAGCCCAAGAAACGTTCCTGAATAAAGCCCTGATCACCCACATAGCTGATGATAACTGACAACTGCAAGCAGACTGGTGGCACCATAGGTCCCACAGTGGCGGGGCAATTTTTACCCCCTGGGGCATGGAGTTTTTCCTTATGTTACCATATCATTTGACAGTGATTAATCAGTTGTAAAAAGGTTTTGTATGGGCTATGGTGGGACCCGTTTTTCATGATAAAATCACATGGTTTAAAAAAACTCCTGTCCCTGGGGGGGATGAAAACCTTCTCAAACTGCAGCTACCTTATATTTGTTCATATCAATTATATTTAGACTAGATTAGGAGGGGGATTTTCTCTACCCAGACACATAGACAACAACAGACAATATAACTCACAGGGCTGAGCTTACTTTATGCGTGTTTGCATCATGCAGGCCTATGCAACTGTAGGCCTTGTAAAAAAAAAAAAAAGACTCACATCTGCCATCACGATTATGTTGATGGATTCATTCCAGGTAATCATTTTGGGTGAAAACCTATAGGCAGTCCAGCCAGCCCAATTGTGAATATAATCTACATTTTATCACATTCACATGTTCTCCTGACACACAAATGGACTATAAATACATAACGTTACCAATTAGTTTCCCTGACCAGATGGACAGCGCACATAGGCTGCATGCAGCTGCTCTTATTAGTAGCCTACAGTTGATCAGACTGAAAAGTTGTCTTGTTTTCGTCCCATACAGCATGTCAGATTTCTAATGTTTAGGTGTAGCCTAGGCTGCTGTAACATTTATGTCATGAGTTTTTACTTGTGTCTGTCCGGAGTGATTGTGTTACCATTGTTGTTCAATAAATACCGGAAGAAAGTGCAAAGCCTACTTGAGTGCACAGACAAAATGTGCTGCGTCAAATGCTCTAATCTAACGTTTAATGGATGATGCGATGGAAGCTATCAAATCATTCGGAACTGTTTGCAACATCCCCGAAAAGATGTTCAGCATGTAAAGCATCGTAATGTGCAATTACAGGCAGCTTGATGATAGGCTCCCTGTTAACCAGTTATACATTTGATAACAGTTGGTATTGAATGCCCTCACCTTTCATCCTTCTTTATGAAACTGATCTCAGGCAGAGGTCGACCCTTGCTTTTAATTTACCCCAGAGAATGAAAGGGGTCCTTCAACAGAAACTCCATTCTACCATTCGGGTAGAGAACTGCACACTCGTGCTGGTAGCTAGCTAGCTACTGTTAGTGCAATTTATTTACATTTTCCTTGCTAACTGGACAAAAATAATAAAGTTCTAAACCCAAGAAAACAATTTATAATATATCTCCTGTAATTTATGAAAACAAATTTGAATTGAAAAATGTCCCAAAAATGCTTAACCATCACTATTCACTCTTAATCGCTATCCAACCATGTCAACAAGCTTCTCAACACATAGAACCCCCATAATGCTCTGTGGCACAATCTCAATACAACTCAATAGGTTCATTCTCTGATCCTAATTCTATGATTGGATGGACATGTCATCTCATACTGTAAAAGCTTTGATTGGTTGGAGGGCGTCCTCCGGAAGTGGTCATAATTTCCATGTAGTTCTATGGAAGGGGGTGAGTCCTACAAGCCTCCTAGGTTTTGTATTGAAGTCGATGTAGCCAGAGGAGGACGGACCCAGCTGTCCTCCTTTAGCCCAGACAGTGCTGTTGAAGTTACTGGAGACCTTCATTGCGAACAGTGTATTTTAACCAAGGAGAACATTACCTGCCCCAATGCATAGTGCCAACTGTAGAGTTTGGTGGATGAGGAATAATGGTCTGGGGCTGTTTTTCATGGTTCGGGCTAGGTCCCTTAGTTCCAGTGAAGGAAAATCTTAACACTACAGCATAGAATGGCATTCTAGACAATTCTGTGCTTCCAACTTCGTGGCAACAGTTTGGGGAAGGCCCTTTGCTGATTCAACATGACAAAGCCCCTGTGCACAAAGCGAGGTCCATACAGAAATGTTTTTTCAAGATCGGTGTGAAAGAACTTGACTGGCCTGCACAGTACCCTGATCTCAACTCCATTGAACACCTTTGGGATGAATTGGAACGCCGACTGCGAGCCAGATCTAATCGCCTAACATCAGTGCCCAACCTCACTAATGCTCTTATGGCTGAATGGAAGGAATTCCCCGCAGCAATATTCCAACATCTATCGCAAAGCCTTCCCACAAAACATTAAGAATACCTGCTCTTTTTATGACAGACTGATCAAGTGAATCCAGGTGAAAGCTATGCTCCCTTATTGATGTCACTTGTTAAATCCACTTTAAATCAGTGTAGATGAAGGGGAGGTGACAGGTTAAATAATTATTTTTACATTTTGAGGCAATTGAGACATGGATTGTGTTTGTATGCCATTCAGATGGTGAATGGGCAAGACAAAATATTTAAGTGACTTTGAACGGGGTATGGTAGTAGGTGCCAGGCGTGTTGGGTTGTGTCAAGAAACTGAAACGCTGCAGGGTTTTTCAGCCTCAACAGTTTTCTGTGTGTATCAAGAATGGTCCACCACCCAGCCAACTTGACACAACTGTGGTAAGCATTAGAGTCAACATGGGCCACCATCACTGTGGAACACTTTCGACACATTGTAGAATCCATCCATACAAAATGGGGAGGGGGGCTCAATATAAGAAAGGAGTTCCTAATGTTTGGTATACTCAGTGTATATTGAGTTTGTACAGTACCAGTCAAACGTTTGGACACACCGACTCATTCACGGGTTTTTCTTGATTTGTACTATTTTATCATTTGTAGAATAATAGTGAAGACATCAACACGATGAAATTACACATATGGAGTCATGTAGGAACCAAAAAAGAGATATATTTGAGATTCTTCAAAGTAGCCACCCTTTGCCTTGATGACAGCTTTGCACACTCTTGGCATTCTCTCAACCAGCTTCATGAGGTAGTCATCTGTAATGCATTTCAATTAACAGGTGTGCCTTTGTTAAAAGTTAATTTGTGGAATTTCTTTCCTTCTTAATGCGTTTGAGCCAATCAGTTGTGTTGTGGCAAGGTAGGGGTGGGACACAGAAGGTAAAAAATGTCTATTTGGTAAAAGACCAAGTCCATATTATGCCAAGAACAGCTCAAATAAGCAAAGAGAAATGACAGTCCATCATTACTTTTAAGATGAAGGTCAGTCAATATGGAGCATTTCAAGAACTTTGAAAATGTTTCAAGTGTAGTCACAAAACCATCAAGCGCTATGATGACACTGGCTCTCATGAGGACCATCACAGGAATGGAAGACCCAGAGTTACCTCTGGTGCAGAGCATAAGGTCATTACAGTTACCAGCCTCAGAAATTGCAGGCCAAATAAATGTTTCACAGAGATCAAGTAACAGACACATCGCAACATCAACTGTTCAGAGGAGACTGTGTGAATCAGGCCTTCATGGTCGAATTGCTGCAAAGAAACCACTACAAAAGGACAGCAACATGAAGAGACTTGCTTGGGCCAAGAAACACGAGCAATGGACATAAGACTGGAGGAAATCTGTCCTTTTGGTCTGATGAGTCCAAATTTGAGATTTTTTTTTTTGTTCCAATCGCCATGTTTTTGTGAGACGCAGAGTAGGTGAACGGATGATCTCTGCATGTGTGGTTCCCACCGTGAAGCATGGAGGAGGTGGTGTGATGGAGTGGAGGTGCATTGCTGGTGACACTGCCAGTGATTTATTTAGAATTCAAGGCACACTTAACCAGCATGGCTACCACAGCATTCTGCAGCGATACGCCATCCCATCTGGTTTTTGTTTTTTTACTGGACAATGACCCAAAACACACCTCCAGGGTGTGTAAGGGATATTTTAACAAGGAGAGCGATGGATTGCGCCATCAGATCATCTGGCTTCTTCAATCACCCGACCTCAACCCAATTAAGATGGTTTGAGAGAATACCAAGAGTGTGCAAAGCTGTCATCAAGGCAAAGGGTGGCTACTTTTGAAGAATCTCAAATTTAACTTACATGTCAAATATACTTTCTTTGGTTTCTACATTTCTACATTTTTCCATATGTGTTCTTTCATAGTTTTGAGGTCTTCACTATTATTCTACAGTGTAGAAAATAGTAAAAATAAAGAAAAACCCTTGAATGAGTAGGTGTGTCCAAACTTTTGACTGGTACTGTACATGTATACCACTGGAGGCTCCTCAGAGGAGGCAGGGGAGGACCATCCACCTCAGTGAGTTTTCAACATAGCACCGTCAAAGGATGCCACCTTTCCAACTAATACGTTTGTCAGATTTCTGCCCTGCTAGAGCTACCCCGGTCAACTGTACGTGCTGTTATTGTGAAGTGGAAACTTTTAGGACCAACAATGCCTTAGCCACGAAGTGGTAGGCAACACAAGCTAACAGAACGGGACCGCCGAGAGCTGAAGTGCGAAGCATGTAAAAATGGTCTATCCTCGGTTGCAACACTGACGACCGAGTTCCAAACTGGAAGATGGTGTGTATATTTATATATATCACACACACACACACACACACACACAGTTGAAGTCGGAAGTTTACATACACCTTAGCCAAATACATTTAAACTCAGTTTTTCACAATTCCTGACATTTAATCCGAGTAAAAATTCCCTGTCTTAGGTCAGTTAGGATCACCACTTTATTTTAATAATGTGATTTGTCAGAATAATGGTAGAGAGAATTATTTATTTCAGCTTTCATTTCTTTCATCACATTCCCAGTGGGTCAGAAGTTTACATACACTCAACTAGTATTTGGTAGCATTGCCTTTACATTGTCTAACTTGGGTCAAATGTTTTGGCTAGCCTTCTACAAGCTTCCCACAATAAGTTGGGTGCATTTTGGCCCATCCCTCCTGACAGAGCTGGTGTAACTGAGTCAGGTTTGTAGGCCTCTTTGCTCACACATGCTTTTTCAGTTCTGCCCACAAATGTCCTATAGGATTGAGGTCAAGGCTTTGTGATGGCCACTCCAATACCTTGACTTAGTTGCCATTTTGCCACAACTTTGCATGTATGCTTGCGGTCATTGTCCATTTGGAAGATCCATTTGCGACCAAGCTTTAACTTCCTGACTGATGTCTTGAGATGTTGCTTCAATATATTCACATCATTTTCTTCCTCATGATGCCATCTCTTTTGTGAAGCGCACCAGTCTTTCCTGCAGCAAAGCACCCCCACAACATGATGCTGCCACCCCCCGTGCTTCACGGTTGGGATGGTGTTCTTCGGCTTGCAAGCTTCCCCCTTTATCCTCCGAACATAATGATGGTCATTCTGGCCAAACAGTTCTATTTTTGTTTCATCAGCCCAGAGGACATTTCTCCAAAAAGTACAATCTTTGACCCCATGAGCAGCTGCAAACCGTAGTCTGGCTATTTTATGGCAGTTTTGGAGCAGTGGCTTCTTTCTTGCTGGGCGGCCTTTCAAGTTATGTCGATATAGGACTTGTTTTACTGTGGATATAGATACTTTTGTACCTGTTTCCTCCAGCATCTTCACAAGGTCCTTTGCTTCTGTTCTGGGATTGATTTGCACTTTTTGCACCAAAAGTGCATTCATCTCTTGGAGACAGAACACGTCTCCTTCCTGAGTGGTATGACGGCTGCGTGGTCCCACGGTGTTTATACTTGCATACTATTGTTTGTACAGATGAACGTGGTACCTTCAGGCGTTTGGAAATTGCTCCCAAGGATGAACCAGACTTGTGGAGGTCTACAATTTTTTTTGATTTTCCCATGATGTCAAGCAAAGAGGCACTGAGTTCGAAGGTAGGCCTTGAAATACATCCACAGGTACACCTCCAATTGACTGAAATATTTTAAATTAGTCTATCAGAAGCTTCTAAAGCCATGACATCATTTTCTGGAATTTTCCAAGCTGTTTAAAGACAGTCTACTTAGTGAATGTAAACTTCTCACCCACTGGAATTTTGATGCAATGAATTAGTGAGGTTGTCTCAGGTCCCGGTAAAAATAATCTGTCAATAAAATTACTTGTCATGCACAAAGTCGATGTCCTAACCGACTTGCCAAAACTATAGTTTGTAAACAAGAAATTTGTGGAGTGGTTGAATTATTTATATTTATATATATATATATATATATATATATATATATATATATATATATATATATATATATATATATATATATATATATATATATATATATATATATATATATATATATATATATATATATATATATAATGTTATATATAGTGAATGAAGTACTGTATTTTATTTGAACTTTAGTGTTCAAGGATGGAAGACTCTAACAATTAAGACAGATGTAGATAATTTATTTCGTAAAATGAGAAACTATAATTAATCTTTCATATTTGTGAGGCTGCTGCTCAAACTAGCCAATGTCTTCACTATCTGGCTGTGGAGTGGGCTCTCTAGTCTAGACAAACATTCTGAAGGAAAGGTTACTGTAAGTGATTATGATGTGTCTTTGTCCCTCTCAGAGATGGCTCATTGGTGTCTGTCTGTTAATATTGTTTACTACATTTGTTTTTTTCCCCTCTGCAATTGATGAATCAATATACTGCTGGTTTCATCTCATTCCAGTGTTAATCACTGCATCGTAATGGCAAAGGAAATGAAACTATTGGAAATAATCTATCCATCCGTCCATCTCCACATCATTAGCAATAGCGAGCCGGGGCTGATTAACCTTTTCAAGGATGGATGCAAATGAGTTATTTCCAATAGGTTCACTTGTATTTTTCTTATCCAGTACAGGGGTGTAGTCTTTTTCTCTCTCTGTAAAGCAGCAAGAGGAATGCTTTGTAAAGGACTATCATGCCACCACAGAGGCTCTGTGACTGGAGACACACTTCAACCTCCCAAGTGAAGTCGCGTTTGCAACTTGATAAAAAATTGATTGATGGTGTCTTTCATGACGTTGGGCAGCCAGCCTACTGACCAGAGACTTGACCACCAGTTTGTGTAAATAGAGTATAAGCAGCATCTCCATATACACTGGTCAACGTTCTTGGTTTTATATAGGACATCATGAATGACAGATTACACATTCAAAGTCACCCAGTTGTCTGGGTTGAGAACCCAAGTCAGCGTATTCAGATCCTTGACTTATTTCCTTTCTCTCATTGTAGACTTTGAAGGCTGGCAATGGTAGAATACTACAGTTTAAGTGATAGTTGTTAAACTAGCATATTCCCCTGTCGGAGATAGTGGAGTCGAACGCAACTGTACCTTCTCTGTGACTGTGTAGGACTCCTTTCCAATCTCCCCTCCTCTCCTCCTCCGGCAGAGCAAACAGCCTTCCATTTACACCGTTTCCTTTTGTGTGTGTGTTTGAAGTTTCCTCTTCTCTCTCTCTCATACGGTGAGAACCATCAGTTTTCTCTGTGGGAGATGGCGGTGCCAGCTGGGGCTGATCTCATCTCCAGGATATCGGGGCAAGGTGAGGGTGATGGATTTCTGAAGACACTGGGAACTGGGACCTGAGACCACATCCCTCCCACCACGGCACTGTGGTAATGGGACCTGAGACCACCTCCCTCCCACCACGGCACTGTGTTACTGGGACCTGAGACCACCTCCCTCCCACCAGAACACTGTGCTTCCGGGACCTGAGACCACCTCCCTCCCACCACGGCACTGTGGTACCGGGACCTGAGACCACCTCCCTCCCACCACGGCACTGTGTTACTGGGACCTGAGACCACCTCCCTCCCACCAGATCACTGTGTTACTGGGACCTGAGACCACCTCCCTCCCACCACGGCACTGTGGTACCGGGACCTGAGACCACCTCCCTCCCACCACGGCACTGTGTTACTGGGACCTGAGACCACCTCCCTCCCACCAGATCACTGTGTTACTGGGACCTGAGACCACCTCCCTCCCACCACGGCACTGTGGTACCGGGACCTGAGACCACCTCCCTCCCACCACGGCACTGTGTTACTGGGACCTGAGACCACCTCCCTCCCACCACGGCACTGTGTTACTGGGACCTGAGACCACCTCCCTCCCACCACGGCACTGAGACAACCTCCCTCCCACCATGGCACTGTGTTACTGGGACCTGAGACAACCTCCCTCCCACCAGATCACTGTGTTACTGGGATCTGAGACAACCTCCCTCCCACCACGGCACTGTGGTACCGGGACCTGAGACCACATCCCTCCCACCACGGCACTGTGGTACCGGGACCTGAGACCACCTCCCTCCCACCACGGCACTGTGTTACTGGGACCTGAGACCACCTCCCTCCCACCAGATCACTGTGGTACCGGGACCTGAGACCACCTCCCTCCCACCAGATCACTGTGTTACTGGGACCTGAGACCACCTCCCTCCCACCAGATCACTGTGTTACTGGGACCTGAGACCACCTCCCTCCCACCACTGCACTGTGGTACTGGGACCTGAGACCACCTCCCTCCCACCACGGCACTGTGTTACTGGGACCTGAGACCACCTCCCTCCCACCAGATCACTGTGTTACTGGGACCTGAGACCACCTCCCTCCCACCACGGCACTGTTGTACTGGGACCTGAGACCACCTCCCTCCCACCACGGCAATGTGGTACCAGGACCTGAGACCACCTCCCTCCCACCAGATCACTGTGTTACTGGGACCTGAGACCACCTCCCTCCCACCACGGCAATGTGGTACCAGGACCTGAGACCACCTCCCTCCCACCAGATCACTGTGTTACTGGGACCTGAGACCACCTCCCTCCCACCAGAACAATGGGATGCTTGGTTTCAATAATCCAGTGTTTTCCTCTCCTGTCCTTTAAGTGTCCCATCTCCGGTCCTCCAGAACCCCCCACAGTGCACATTTTTGTTGTTGCCCTAGACATTCAACTTGTCAAGGGCTTGATGATTAGTTTAGTAGAATCAGGTGCTGCAATGAAATGTGTGCTGTTGTGGGTACTGGAGAAAAGGTGTTGGGAAACACTGGGTTTCAATAATCTAAAGTTGCTTCCTCTCCTTTCCTTCATCTGAACTTCTGATGGGAACATTGCAGAAACTGCCGCCCACCACAGCACTGGGACACTTGTGGGTTTTCTCTCTCATCATGTCACATTAGAACAGTGGAATCTGATTCATTAGATCCACTTGATTTAGTTAAAAAGCAAAGGGAACTTTTATCAAGTCAGTTGTGACTGTGTGACTTTGACAGGTGTCTGTGCGCTTCAATAATATCACCATTTTAGTTCAGAGCGACTTAGATTTCCTGCTGTCCCCATTGAACCGTTGCCGCATGCTCAAAGTCTCCGTTTGTGTTTAATTAATAGGGCCACATTTCGAAGTAGAACCCGTCTTTTGACACTTTGATAACATGGCATCAAGTCATTTTAATGAAGCTCCACTGATAACATGAATTTTAATGAACTGCGTCGTATCTCATCAAGCTAAATAATTGATGCACTTTGAGTGCAGTCACGATTAGTTTTGTTATGAATTATGCCCAACAGTAACCTGATTTGAAATGTAATTCCTCTGACTGATCTGTTGTCCTCTGTCCTGTCCAGGGTTTGCTGACATCGGGTGTTGAGTTTGAGGCCCTGCCTGCTGCCCTGTCCCTGCCTGCTGAGTCTGGTCTCTACCCAGTCACCCTGGTGGGGGTCCCACGCACCGCAGGCAACATCACTGTCAACGGTCAGTCCAGCACAACTTTACCCTTCCCACATGTGACGCTCTGTAAAAAATGAACACTCCTTACACAGGAAAGGTCGTCATTGAAGTGGAAATAGCTTCTTCCCTGAAAATGTACTTTCACGAAATACGAAGGTAACCTGTTAATTTAATCCAAATAATGGTTATTATCAATCATTTTGGGTCTAGTCATGTGCAGATGTTTCACAAAATGTTTTAAAACATTGGGATGTGTGCCATGATGACAGACGCCAGGCAGACAGACGCCAGGCAGACAGACGCCAGGCACCCAAACTGCTACAGACCTATATCTATCCTACCGTGCCTTTCTAAAGTCTTCGAAAGCCAAGTCAACAAACAGATTACCGACCATTTCGAATCTCACCATACCTTCTCTGCTATGCAATCCGGTTTCAGAGCTGGTCATGGGTGCACCTCAGCCACGCTCAAGGTCCTAAACGATATCTTAACCGCCATCGATAAGAAACATTACTGTGCAGCCGTATTCATTGATCTGGCCAAGGCTTTCGACTCTGTCAATCACCATATCCTCATCGGCAGACTCGACAGCCTTGGTTTCTCAAATGATTGCCTCGCCTGGTTCACCAACTACTTCTCTGATAGAGTTCAGTGTGTCAAATCGGAGGGTCTGCTGTCCGGACCTCTGGCAGTCTCTATGGGGGTGCCACAGGGTTCAATTCTTGGACCGACTCTCTTCTCTGTATACATCAATGAGGTCGCTCTTGCTGCTGGTGAGTCCCTGATCCACCTCTACGCAGACGACACCATTCTGTATACTTCCGGCCCTTCTTTGGACACTGTGTTAACAACCCTCCAGGCAAGCTTCAATGCCATACAACTCTCCTTCCGTGGCCTCCAATTGCTCTTAAATACAAGTAAAACTAAATGCATGCTCTTCAACCGATCGCTACCTGCACCTACCCGCCTGTCCAACATCACTACTCTGGACGGCTCTGACTTAGAATACGTGGACAACTACAAATACTTAGGTGTCTGGTTAGACTGTAAACTCTCCTTCCAGACCCATATCAAACATCTCCAATCCAAAGTTAAATCTAGAATTGGCTTCCTATTTCGCAACAAAGCATCCTTCACTCATGCTGCCAAACATACCCTTGTAAAACTGACCATCCTACCAATCCTCGACTTTGGCGATGTCATTTACAAAATAGCCTCCAATACCCTACTCAACAAATTGGATGCAGTCTATCACAGTGCAATCCGTTTTATCACCAAAGCCCCATATACTACCCACCATTGCGACCTGTACGCTCTCGTTGGCTGGCCCTCGCTTCATACTCGTCGCCAAACCCACTGGCTCCATGTCATCTACAAGACCCTGCTAGGTAAAGTCCCCCCTTATCTCAGCTCGCTGGTCACCATAGCATCTCCCACCTGTAGCACACGCTCCAGCAGGTATATCTCTCTAGTCACCCCCAAAACCAATTCTTTCTTTGGCCGCCTCTCCTTCCAGTTCTCTGCTGCCAATGACTGGAACGAACTACAAAAATCTCTGAAACTGGAAACACTTATCTCCCTCACTAGCTTTAAGCACCAACTGTCAGAGCAGCTCACAGATTACTGCACCTGTACATAGCCCACCTATAATTTAGCCCAAACAACTACCTCTTTCCCAACTGTATTTAATTTTAATTTATTTATTTATTTTGCTCCTTTGCACCCCATTATTTTTTATTTCTACTTTGCACATTCTTCCATTGCAAAACTACCATTCCAGTATTTTACTTGCTATATTGTATTTACTTTGCCATCATGGCCTTTTTTGCCTTTACCTCCCTTCTCACCTCATTTGCTCACATTGTATATAGACTTGTTTATACTGCATTATTGACTGTATGTTTGTTTTTACTCCATGTGTAACTCTGTGTCGTTTTATCTGTCGAACTGCTTTGCTTTATCTTGGCCAGGTCGCAATTGTAAATGAGAACTTGTTCTCAACTTGCCTACCTGGTTAAATAAAGGTAAAATAAAAATAAAATAAAGACAGACGCCAGGCAGACAGACGCCAGGCAGACAGACGCCAGGCAGACAGACGCCAGGCAGACAGACGCCAGGCAGACAGACGCCAGGCAGACAGACGCCAGGCAGACAGACGCCAGGCAGACAGACGCCAGGCAGACAGACGCCAGGCAGACAGACGCCAGGCAGACAGACGCCAGGCAGACAGACGCCAGGCAGACAGACGCCAGGCAGACAGACGCCAGAACGTTTTCCCCATATTCTCTGAGGATAAGCGACATGTCAGTTAATCGCATCTCTGTTAACCTCAGCAGCGTGGGACGAGGATAGCTTTAAATAGTATGATCTACATAGTCATTTAGTCTTCATTTTACACCACAGTAATTGCCTGTAATGTTGTCGCCATGGTTAAGACAAGTGGCTTGGTTATCTTTCTTCAGAAGATGGGGGGGTTAATAGAGGTGTGTGTGTGTGGTGGGGTTAATAGAGGTGTGTGGGGGTTATAGAGGAGTGTGGGGGTTAATAGAGGTGTGTGTGTGGTGGGGTTAATAGAGGTGTGTGGGGGTTATAGAGGAGTGTGGGGGTTAATAGAGGTGTGTGTGTGGTGGGGTTAATAGAGGTGTGTGTGTGTGGTGGGGTTAATAGAGGTGTGTGGGGGTTATAGAGGTGTGTGGGGGGTTAATAGAGGTGTGTGGGGGTTATAGAGGAGTGTGGGGGGTTAATAGAGGTGTGTGTGTGTGGGGGGTAATAGAGCTGTGTGGGGGTTAATAGAGGTGTGTGTGTGTGGTGGGGTTAATAGAGGTGTGTGGGGGTTATAGAGGTGTGTGGGGGTTATAGAGGTGTGTGGGGGGTTAATAGAGGTGTGTGCGGGTTATAGAGGAGTGTGGGGGTGTAGGGGTGAATCTAGGAGTGTGGGGTGAATAGGGTAAACCTTTGTTATCCCACATTGGGAGTCGCAACTCTAAACCAATCCGAAATTCACAGCTCTATTTCTCCCATTTGTATTATATATTTTTTCTGAACAGAGGATGATTGGATAGAAATCCTTCAGAAGTGTGTTCTCAATGTCACCCTTTGTAGAATGGAGAGAAGTTATTGGAGTGCTTGTTAGTTCTTGGTTTGAGGGCACTGATTTTTACCTCTCTCTCTCTTCCCTGTAGGCTACCACACGTCAGTGTTTGGTGTGACCAGTGACTGTCTCCTGGAGGGTCTACCCAGTGTGTTGACCAGTGGCTGTGTGGTGGAGGTCATTCCATCATTACCCCGTCTCCAGCTCAGCACCTCTCTACCACGGTGAGGCACCCTGCACCCTAACCCATACCCCCTACACCCTAACCCATACCCCCTACACCCTAACCCATACCCCCTATACCCTAACCCATACCCCCTACACCCTAACCCATACCCCCTACACCCTAACCCATACCCCCTACACCCTAACCCATACTCCCTACACCCTAACCCATACCCCCTACACCCTAACCCATACCCCCTACACCCTGTCCACACAGTACATGTTATAGCAGGTTTTATTAATCCTGGTTCAGGGGAGCAGAACTACGTTCCTTTGTTCCAGTCCAGCACTAACACACCTGATTCAACAGATCAATGAATCAAGTCGTTGACAGCTGATCAAGTATAACATTTTGAGTCTATTTGGGTATGTCCCCATAACCTTTACCTTATACCCCCTTGTTCTGCCTCGTAGGTTTGATTTAATGTGTCATTTCTTCTCTGTTTTAAAGCTGCTGTGTCATCAGAAGTGGCTTTCAGTCAGTCCTATTAATGCCCGGTCACACACAGAGATGATGTACTATAGCCTATATGAACCACAGTGCAGTGACCTCTATCCCGGAGCTAGATGCTCGCAGTTCTTCCTCTTCTCCTTTTTCCTGTTGTGAACCTGTTCTTACCAGTCATCAAACCAATCACTCCCCACCACTGCTTGTTATTACCAATCACTTTAACAGTTGGAAGTCTCACATCAATTTTCATGGGCACAACCTTAAAGTGACTGAAGAATACACTGCTCCTTTGCTTGTGAAATTCTCCACTTTACTCCAGCTCTGAGATGGTGTGTTTTAGAGATGATGGGGCAGCCACTGGGGAACGGTAGGTAGTCAGAATGCTTAGTCATAGCCACTTTAAAATGAATGAGAAGTAGTGGGGTTTCTGGACCAAAAACACGACCAGCTCCCAGCGGCATCTTGATACTTTTAGCTAGTGCTAATTCACAGCCCCAGTCCCTAGACAGGCTCTTGTCTGCAAAGGCAGAGTCGTCGCTCAGTTCAGTCATATCTAGATTTGTTGCTTCTTCCGGCTACTTTTAAATGACCCACTGATGCCTCAGAGGGACCTCTATAATTACTAAGAACTTAAGTCATTATTTATACTTTGATAATTACAGGTTCTCTGTCTTATTAGGTAGAAAGATAGTTGGATAGATGTGCTTTCTCTTCAGCCTAGTTGCTTGGTGCTGGACAATAACAACACAATACAGACATAATTCTGAGACTGACTGTTGTATTGATTCCTGTCCCCAACAGAGTCAGCTTCAGTAATAGCACATGCACAAAGTGGACAATTGAAATCCAATTCTCTAGATTTAGTTTTTATTCAGTTTGAAGTAATAACTAACATGGCAGGGACTAAATGGACCTCTTTTGTTGAAATCGCCACCCGTCTTGTTCCTCTATGATTTGGCCACTCAGCTTACCTCAGTACCTCATTGTACCTTGTTCAGAATAATCCTTCCAGTTATACTCTTTTGCTCTGTGTGTGTGTGTGTGTGCCCCAGACCCTCTGCGGGGCAGTGTCTAGACACACTACTCTGCGAAATAGGTTTTCTTGATTCTACTCAAAATAAGTTAGTCAACAAAATTAGACTAATATAATTGAGTAGACATTTTTGCTAGTTTTTATGAGTAGATAAGCTTGAGTAAGTTGTTTGGATGTGGTCAAATGAAAATGATGAAGAAAATTATTATATTATGTTGATTGAACTTAAATAGATAACTAAGCAAAAAATGGAAGTCCTCACTGTCAACTGTGTTTATTTCCAACAAACTTAAGATGTGTAAATATTTGTACGAACATAAGATTCAACAACTGAGACATAAACTGAACAAGGTCCACAGACATGAGACTAACAGAAATTGAATAATGTGACCCTGAACAAAGGGGGGGTCAAAATCAAAAGTAACAGTCAGTATCTGGTGTGGCCACCAGCTGCATTAAGTACTGCAGTGCATCTCCTCCTCATGGACTGCACCAGATTTGCTAGTTCTTGCTGTGAGATGTTACCCCACTCTTCCACCAAGGCACCTGCAAGTTCCCTGACATTGCTGAGGGGAATGGCCCTAGCCCTCACCCTGCGATCCAACAGGTACCAGACGTGCTCAATGTCATTGAAATCCGGGCTCTTCGCTGGCCATGGCAGAACACTAACGTTCCTGTCTTGCAGGAAATAATGCACAGAACAAGCAGTATGGCTGGTGGCATTGTCATGCTGGACGGTCAAGTCAGGATGAGCCTGAAGGAAGGGTACCACATGAGGGAGGAGGATGTCTTCCCTGTAACGCACAAAGTTGAGATTGCCTGCTATGACAACAAGCTCAGTCCGATGATGCTGTAACACACCGCCCCAGACCATGACGGACCCTCTACCTCCAAATCGATCCCGTTCCAGAGTACAGGCCTTGGTGTAACGCTCATTCCTTTGGCGATAAACGTGAATCCGACCATCACTCCTGGTGAGACAAAACCGCGACTCGTCAGAGAAGAGCACTTTTTGCCATTCCTGTCTGGTCCAGTGACGGTGGGTTTGTGCCCATAGGCGACGTTGTTACCGGTGATGTCTGGTGAGGACCTGCCTTACAACAGGCCTACAAGCTCTTTGTCCAGCCTCTCTCAGCCTATTGCGGACAGTCTGAGCACTGATGTAGGGATTGTGCGTTCCTGGTGTAACTCGGGCAGTTGTTGTTGCCATCCTGTACCTGCCCCGCAGGGTGTGATGTTCGGATGTACCGATCCTGTGCAGGTGTTGTTACATGTGGTCTGCCACAGCGAGGACAATCAACTGTCCATCCTGTCTCCCTGTAGCGCTGTCTTAGGCGTCTCACAGGACAGACATTGCAATTTATTGCCCTGGCCACATCTGCAGTCCTCATGCCTCCTTGCGGGCATGCCTAAGGCAGGTTCACGCAGATGAACAGGTACCCTGGGCATCTTTCTGTTGGTGTTTTTCAGAGTCAGTAGGAAGGTCTCTTTAGTTTTCATAACTGTGACCTTAATTGCCTCCCCTCTGTAAGCTGTTAGTGTCTTAATGACCGTTCCGCAGGTGCATGTTCATGAATTGTTTATGGTTCATTGAACAAGCATGGGAAACAGTGTTTAAACCTTTTACAATGAAGATCTGTGAAGTTATTTCGATTTTTACGAACTATCTTTGAAAAACCGGGTCCTGAAAAAGGGCCGTTTCTTTTTTTGCTGAGTTTACATGAAATTGTTATTGGAACTGAATGATTAATCCTATTATCTAGTCATTGTTACATGATATATTCATTTAGACCAACTCAGAAAGGTTCACATTTTTTACTTTGGTTTTACTCGATCGGAGAGAAGTTATCAGGACACCAGGAATCCTTGAAAACCAGTTATTTTATATAACGGTTTGCAAAACAGCTCTTATTCAATAGTACAAAAGCAGCAGCAATGATTCTCAAATTATTAGTTGAAAAATTACAGAATTGCAATCAACATTGCAGGTCCGTCCTGATGGCTGCAGGTCGGCAAAACCCTAGAATTAGGAACAAGAACACTAGCTAGTATAGGCTCTCTGTGGGCAGAACCGTCTCTTTAGGAGAGAATGGAGCTTCAACTCCATGGACTTCACAAGGACCAAAATATTCTCATAGTGACCATGGACTATAACATAATGGGGACTCATGGAGGCTCAAATAGCTTGTGGTTTGCACTGTGGAATATTTTCCTAACTAAAATATTGCCCACAAGGTAAAGAACAAAATAAAAAGAGATGACAACCCCAATAATCATGTCATCTAAACACTTGTATTAGTTTCTTCCTGGAACTTTTATCTGTTCACAAACACTGCCAATGGATGCCACCTATATTACTTCTGTAGTATTTATTTTAAACCATAAATTGTCTAGTTTAGAGGCTTTTTTTTCAGAAGTTCCCAATAGAAATCAGTTTAAGGAAGTTTACCTGCAAAGCTTTGTAGTGTATCAGTGGTGCAGGTCGCATTGGGATGTCATAACAACCATACTGTGCAGACAGACCCTGGTAGAATTTTCTAAATACCTGTGGTAAAATGTTGGCACCTTGATGAAACCTCAAAATTGTCAAACGGATTCACATGTCAGTATTTCAAACGTCAAAATTGACATGCCATCCTTAATTAAAAACATCTATTTTGTAGACAAAACAGCGTAAATACCGTGGCAGTGAACCTTTAAATCACACTTTGAAGAATAAACGTGTCTTCCTTAACCTCTAAATGATTTTGCACAGATCATTGCATTGGGCCGATCGGGGACGGGGTCTTAGACCACAATGTGCTCGAGCTCCGCCTCTCGGTGACTAAACTCCGGTAGGCAGAGGCTGGTCCCAGCACAGATTCTGTGCCCCAGGCGGCTTCAACAACAACAAGAGGCAGGTCTGTGGTAGAGGACACCGTTCCTGACCTGCTACCAGAACAAATAAAGGGAGATAATAGTTCCAGAGGCTCCTCAGTGTTTAACTACGCAGGTGTTACAAAGTAACCCTGACATTCAGTCTATGACAATTGTCCTCTAGGCTGTCATTCTGCTTAAGACAGTCATTTGATTTTGAGGGCTGTCATCTTGACTGTGAGCTTTGAGCAGTCCAGCTCCACAAACAGTTTCTGGAATGCCTCGTGTAGGTAGCTGAAATTCTGAGCATAATGTAACGCCAAGTAGAATGACACAAGCCTGTTGGACACTACCCAGACCGGCGATCACCAAGACAACCCTCTTGGACGGTGCCCATCTCCTCTGGACCATCACTCGCTATGGCACCCACCTTCTTGATCACACAGGTTTTCATTACATGTTGTCTTTTTCAGATTCCTGTAAAAAAAAAATAGACACATTCTTTCGATGTTGGGATCAAATTTTACATGCAAATGTAATGCATATTTGCTCATTTAAATCAATCTGGATTATGAGATGCCATTATTTTTATCAGAATACATTGAACCTCTCTCTCTCACACACACACACACACACACACACACACACACACACACACACACACACACAGGTCAGAAAATGCTTTATTGCCCTCACATGGTAGTCTCCTTCAGCCAGGTAGTCAATCAAGCAAATTACTCACTGAACTCACATCATGACCCTGATATAGAATAAAGCCACTGTTGTCATTGAATTGAATCTGTGCATGTGAAGGAGTGAAATCTATGCATTCACCGATCCAAGTATCCTATATTACTAAAAGGCGTACAATGCTTGGGTAGCAGAGCAGGGCCTGTGGATTAAATTGCAGCACCAAACATCAGCCAGCTAAATATAAAACTGCGCATTTTTCCTGAGAACACTTTACCTGGAGTAGGACCTCCAGCATGACCCGCAATCTGTGTCCAGGGGCCCTTCCTGGGAATGGAATAATGACAGCAGCATAGGGGTGTGCTGGCCCAACGTGGCCATAAACCTTGGCTCAAGATGCTGTGTGGTGTGCTGGCCCAACGTGGCCATAAACCTTGGCTCAAGATGCTTAGTGGTGTACTGGCCCAACGTAGCCATAAACCTTGGCTCAAGATGCTTAGTGGTGTACTGGCCCAACGTGGCCATAAACCTTGGATCAAGATGCTTAGTGGTGTACTGGCCCAACGTGGCCATAAACCTTGGCTGAAGATGCTTAGTGGTGTACTGGCCCAACGTGGCCATAAACCTTGGCTCAAGATGCTTTGTGGTGTGCTGGCCCAACGTGGCCATGAACCTTGGCTCAAGATGCTTTGTGGTGTGCTGGCCCAACGTGGCCATAAACCTTGGCTCAAGATGCTTTGTGGTGTGCTGGCCCAACGTGGCCATAAACCTTGGCTCAAGATGCTTAGTGGTGTGCTGGCCCAACGTGGCCATAAACCTTGGCTCAAGATGCTTAGTGGTGTACTGGCCCAACGTGGCCATAAACCTTGGATCAAGATGCTTAGTGGTGTACTGGCCCAACGTGGCCATAAACCTTGGCTGAAGATGCTTAGTGGTGTACTGGCCCAACGTGGCCATAAACCTTGGCTCAAGATGCTTTGTGGTGTGCTGGCCCAACGTGGCCATGAACCTTGGCTCAAGATGCTTTGTGGTGTGCTGGCCCAACGTGGCCATAAACCTTGGCTCAAGATGCTTTGTGGTGTGCTGGCCCAACGTGGCCATAAACCTTGGCTCAAGATGCTTAGTGGTGTGCTGGCCCAACGTGGCCATAAACCTTGGCTCAAGATGCTTAGTGGTGTACTGGCCCAACGTGGCCATAAACCTTGGATCAAGATGCTTAGTGGTGTACTGGCCCAACGTGGCCATAAACCTTGGCTGAAGATGCTTAGTGGTGTACTGGCCCAACGTGGCCATAAACCTTGGCTCAAGATGCTTTGTGGTGTGCTGGCCCAACGTGGCCATGAACCTTGGCTCAAGATGCTTTGTGGTGTGCTGGCCCAACGTGGCCATAAACCTTGGCTCAAGATGCTTTGGGGTGTGCTGGCCCAACGTGGCCATAAACCTTGGCTCAAGATGCTTAGTGGTGTGCTGGCCCAACGTGGCCATAAACCTTGGCTCAAGATGCTTAGTGGTGTACTGGCCCAACGTGGCCATAAACCTTGTCTCAAGATGCTTTGTGGTGTACTGGCCCAACGTGGCCATAAACCTTGGCTCAAGATGCTTTGTGGAGTACTGGCCCAACGTGGCCATAAACCTTGGCTCAAGATGCTGTGTGGTGTACTGGCCCAACGTGGCCATAAACCTTGGCTCAAGATGCTTTGTGGAGTACTGGCCCAACGTGGCCATAAACCTTGGCTCAAGATGCTGTGTGGTGTACTGGCCCAACGTGGCCATAAACCTTGGCTCAAGATGCTTTGTGGAGTACTGGCCCAACGTGGCCATAAACCTTGGCTCAAGATGCTGTGTGGTGTACTGGCCCAACGTGGCCATAAACCTTGGCTCAAGATGCTTTGTGGTGTACTGGCCCAACGTGGCCATAAACCTTGGCTCAAGATGCTTTGTAGTGATCCTCTGGAATTCTTAATTTATCTGAAAGACAAATACTGGAATATCATCAAGCAAGGCTAATAAGAGGTTTCATTTGGTATTGTATTTTTTGGCTGCTGACTCACTTGAGAGGCATCAAACAGAGCAGGCCATATGCCTTTCATCTCTTTTAACACTGGGACACTGGTTGATGACTTCCTGTCTTCGGTGGGCAAATGTATGGTCAACAATCTAGCAGTCTTAGGTGGTAGCTAGTCCAATTTTGACTAAGCAGCGCCTACATTGGTCACAAGCTTCTTTTATTAAAGATGCTGTGTGCAGAGTTTGGCCACTGGTTCAGAATTTGGCCCTCACAAGCCAGATGTAGTCCTCAATGTTCTGGTCCCACATCACATATGTGCACCACGTCTTTGCTATCGCTCTCTTTTTGCTCTCCCTCAGCCATTGAGCCTGACCTGCAAACTGAGCAGTGCCCACTTTATGGAAAAAAGCTGGGGAAAATGCCAACATAACAAAATGTGGGAAGGTCAAGGGGTCTGAATACTTTCCAAGTGCACTGTACTTACCATGTTTTCTGTACTAAACTATATAGAATATTAGCCTGCTGCAAACTCCCTACTAAATCGCACAGTACGGCCTTGATCTGATACAGTGCCTTCGGAAAGTATTCAGACCCATTTACTTTTCCCACATTTTGTTAACTTCTTAGGGCTGAAATCCCGTTAATGCGATCGATATGACAACAGCCAGTGAAAGTGCAGGGAGCCAAATTCAAAACAACAAATCTCATAATTACAATTCCTCAAACAAATAAGGGTCTTATACCATTTTAAAGGTAATCTTGTTGTTAATCCCACCACAGTGTCCGATTTCAAATGGGCTTTACAGTGAAAGCACCACAAACGAGTATGTTAGGTCAGAGCCAAGTCACAGAAAAACACAGCCATTTTTACAGCCAAAGAGAGGAGTCACAAAAATCAGAAATGGAGATAAAATTAATCACTAACCTTTGATCTTCATCAGATGACACTCATAGGACTTCATGTTACACAATACATGTATGTTTTGTTCGATAAAGTTCATATTTATATAAAGAAATCTCAGTATACATTGGCGCGTTATGTTCACTAGTTCCAAAAACATCCAGTGATTTTGCAGAGAGCCACATCAATTTACAGAGACACTCATTATAAATGTTGATGAAAATACAAGTGTTATGCATGGAAATATAGATACACTTCTCCTTAATGCAACCGCTGTGGCAGATTTCAAAAAAGCATTACGGAAAAAGCAAACCATGCAATAATCTGAGTACAGCGCTCAGAGACCCAACAAGCCAAAAAGATATGCGCCATATTGTGCAGTCAACAGAAGTCAGAAATAACATCATACATATTAACCTACCTTTGATGATCT